>NC_069509.1:185152163-185202163 GCF_027579735.1 Bombina bombina
AACTGTACCTATTGGTCATTAGTTGCCTGCTCTATGTAAGCATAATCCAGGTGACAGAGATACCAAGTAAGGGAGTGAAGAAGTGAGATCAGAAAGAAAAATGCTAGATATTGAACAAAAGTAATGTACAATTCTGGGATAGGGGATGGCCATTAGATAGTGGTGGTCTGAATGTAAGGTATGAGTTACAAACTATATATATATATATATATATATATATATATATATATATATATATATATATATATATATATATATATAAAATGTGTGTGTATGTATATGTGTTTAAATGTATGCATGTATATTTATGTGTGTGTGGCTGGTATTTGGAACTGTTCATAATTCCCTCTAGCTTAACTAAGGCCCCAGTTCCAGCTGAAGAAAAAAGCCCGAAAGCATGATGCTGCCACCACCATGCTTCACTGTGGTTATGGTGTTCTTTTGGTGATATGCAGTGTTGTTTTTGCGCCAAACATATCTTTTGGAATTATGGCCAAAAAGTTCAACCTTAGTTTCATCAGACCCTAACACCTTTTCCTACATGATTTTGGGAGACTTCAGATGTGTTTTTGCAAAATGTAGCTTGGCTTGAATGTTTATCTTCGTAAGAAAAGGCTTTTGTCTTGCCACTCTACCCCATAGCCCAGACATATGCAGAATACGGGCGATTAATGTCACATGTACCACACAGCCAGTACTTGCCAGATATTCCTGCAGCTCCTTTAATGTTGCTGTAGGCCTCTTGGCAGCCTCCCAGAGCAGTTTTCTTCTCGTCTTTTCATCAATTTTGGAGGGACATCCAGTTCTTGGTAATGTCACTGTTGTGCCATATTTTCTCCACTTGATGATGACTGTCTTCGCTGTGTTCCATGGTATAGCTAATGCCTTGGAAATTCTTTTGTACCCTTCTCCTGACTGATACCTTTTAACAATGTGATCCCTCTGATGTTTTAGAAGCTCTCTGCGGACCATGGCTTTTGCTGTAGGATGCGACTAACAAAATGTCAGGAAAGACCAACTAGAGCAGCTGAACTTTATTTGGGGTTAATCAGAGGCACTTTAAATGATGACAGGTGTGTACTGACTCCTATTTAACATGATTTTGAATGTGATTGCTTAATTCTGAACACTGCTACATCCCCAGTTATAAGAGGGTGTGCACACTTTTGTTGTACAGTTTATAGGTCACATTAAAAGTGGAAAAAGTTCTGAAATGATTTATCTTTGTCTCATTTTTTTACATCACAGAAACCTGACATTTTAACAGGGGTGTGTAGACTTTTTATATCCACTGTATATATATATATATATATATATATATATATATATATATATACTGTATATGTATGCATGTGTCTGTGTGTCTGTGTGTCTGTGTGTCTATGTATATATATATATATATATATATATATATATATGTGTGTATGTGTGTGTGTGTCTATGTAGTGTATGTGTGTATATTCTCTCTCTCTCTCTCTATATATATATATATATATATATATATATTTCTATCTATCTATCTATCTATCTATCTATCTATCTATCTATATATATATATATATATATCCTGGCATCCGGGAGTCAGAGTCAGGTTACATCATCTGCCTGATTGTTGGTTGAATCCATTTGAAAAAGGTGCCAGTCAGGCACCGAAATGTCATGGGACTTTTTATGGAAAAGCTAAGTTTTGCAAAAACTTTATATATCTTTACATTTTAGACTGTGTTTACCCCTGATTTAGCACCCTGGTAGATGTTTGCCCGAATTGGAGGATAGGAGTGCAGGCCCTTGCCTTGGAACTATATATATATATATATATATATATATATATATATATATATATATATAAAGCCACGCCCTAGTTACCAAATTTGTGGACATGTCGGGCTAGACGATTGGCTGATTTTTCACGCCTATAGATGATTGGTTGCAAAACGGGATGTTTGTCCTACTTTATTTATTTACTTATGTTTAATGCACATGTAGGTTTCCGTTGTTTTCATATATACAGGTCATACTGATCACTCCACTGGGATTATCGTTGTGGCTTCAGGTTGATATTAATTCACACTGTTATAAACCATACTTGACACGGTTCACTCATGCCACTCACATCAGCACATTCACATTGGTTACTTTTGGGGGGTGTTGTATGAACGGTCATGATTGGCTGTTCACTTAGGGGAGGATTTCCAGGTGCCTGTTAAAAGGCCATTTGTTTGCACAGTTTCGGTTAGATTCCGAGTTTTTGTCGGTAATGGTGTGCGTGACTAACGCACAGTTTTCCATCACCGCTCACCTGGTAACGCTGGTATTACAGGTTTTTTAAACCCGGCGTTAGCCGCAAAAAGGTGAGCGTAGAGCAGAATTTAGCTCCACAACTCACCTCAATACCAGCGCTGCTTACGGTAGCGGTAAGCTGGCTAAACGTGCTCATGCACGATTTCCGCATAGGAATTAATGGGGCAGAGCCGGCTGAAAAAAAACTTAACACCTGCAAAAAAGCAGCGTTCATCTCCTAACGCAGCCCCTTTGATTCCTATGGGAAAATACTTTTATGTCTACACCTAACACCCTAACATGAACCCCGAGTCTAAACACCCCTAATATTACACTCATTAACCCCTAATCTGCCGCCCCCATCGCCGACACCTACATTATATTATTAACCCTTAATCTGCCGCTCCGTAAACCGCCGCTACCTACATTATACTTATGAACCCATAATCTGCTGCCCCCAACATTGCCGACACCTACTTTTTATTTATTAACCCCTAATTTGCCACCCCCAATGTCGCCGCCACCTAACTACACTCATTAACCCCTAATCTGCCGCCGCCAACGTCGTCGCCACTATAATAAAGTTATTAACCCCTAAATCTAAGTCTAACCCTAACCCTAACACCCCATAACTTAAATATTTTTTAAATAAGTCTAAATAAAATTACTTTTATTAACTAAATTATTCCTATTTAAAACTAAATACTTACCTATAAAATAAACCCTAAGCTTGCTACAATATAACTAATAGTTACATTGTAGCCATCTTAGGATTTATTTTTATTTTACAGGCAACTTTGTATTTAATTTAACTAGGTACAATAGTTATTAAATAGTTATTAACTATTTAATAACTTTCTAGTTAAAATAAGTACAAATTTACCTGTAAAATAAACCCTAACCTAAGTTACAATTACACCTAACACTACACTATAATTAAATTAATTACCTAAACTAACTACAATTAATTACAATTAAATTAAATAAACTAAAGTACAAACCCCCCCCACTAAATTACAGAAAATAATAAAATAATTAAAAAAAAAAAAAACTAATTACACCTAATCTAATCCCCCTAATAAAATAAAAAAGCCCCCCAAAATAAAAAAATCCCTACCCTATACTAAATTACAAATAGCCCTTAAAAGGGCCTTTTGCGGGGCACTGCCCCAAAGTAATCAGCTCTTTTACCTGTAAAAAAAAAAGTCAATACCCCCCAACATTACAACCCACCACCCACATACCGAACCCTACTCTAAAACCCACCCAATCCCCCCTTAATAAAACCTAACACTAACCCCTTGAAGATCACCCTACCTTGAGACGTCTTCACCCAACCGGGCAGAAGTGGTCCTCCAGACAGCCAGAAGTCTTCATCTGATCCGGGCAGAAGAGGACCTCCAGACGGCCAGAAGTCTTCATCCAGGCGATATCTTCTATCTTCATCCATCCGGAGTGGAGCGGGTCCATCTTCAAGTCATCCGACGCGGAGCATCCTCTTCCATCCGACGACTAACACTAAATGACGGTACCTTTAAGTGACGTCATCCAAGATGGCGTCCCTTGAATTCCTATTGGCTGATAGAATTCTATCAGCCAATCGGAATTAAGGTAGAAAAAATCCTATTGGCTGATCCAATCAGCCAATAGGATTGAAGTTCAATCCTATTGGCTGATCCAATCAGCCAATAGAATGCGAGCTCAATCCTATTGGCTGATTGGATCAGCCAATAGGATTGAACTTCAATCCTATTGGCTGATTGCATCAGCCAATAGGATTTTTTCTACCCTAATTCCGATTGGCTGATAGAATTCTATTAGCCAATCGGAATTGAAGGGACTCCATCTTGGATGACGTCACTTAAAGGTACCGTCATTTAGTGTTAGTCATCGGATGGAAGAGGATGCTCCACATCGGATGGCTTGAAGATGGACCCGCTCCGCTCAGGATGGATGAAGATAGAAGATGCCGCCTGGATGAAGACTTCTGGCCATCTGGAGGCCCTCTTCTGCCCGGATCGGATGAAGACTCTGGCCGTCTGGTGGACCACTTCTGCCCGGTTGGGTGAAGACGTCTCGAGGTAGGGTGATCTTCAATGGGTTAGTGTTAGGTTTTATTAAGGGGGGATTGGGTGGGTTTTAGAGTAGGGTTGGGTGTGTGGTGGGTTGTAATGTTGGGGGGTGGGTATTGTCTTTTGTTTTTACAGGTAAAAGAGCTGATTACTTTGGTGCAATGCCCCGCAAAAGACCCTTTTAAGGGTTATTTGTAATTTAGTATAGGGAGGGATTATTTTTTATTTTGGGGGGCTTTTTTATTTTATTAGGGGGATTAGAGTAGGTGTAATTAGTTTAAAAAATTGTAATTATTTTATTATTTTCTGTAATTTAGTGTGTTTTTTTTTCATACTTTAGTTTATTTAATTTAATTGTAGTTAGTTTAGGTAATTAATTTAATTATAATGTAGTGTTAGGTGTAATTGTAACTTAGATTAGGGTTTATTTTACAGGTAAATTTGTACTTATTTTAACTAGGAAGTATTGGAATAGTTAATAACTATTTAATAACTATTGTACCTAGTTAAAATAAATACAAACTTGCCTGTAAAATTAAAATAAATCCTAAAATGGCTACAATGTAACTATTAGTTATATTGTAGCTAGCTTAGGGTTTATTTTATAGGTAAGTATTTAGTTTTAAATAGGAATAATTCAGTGAATTGTAGTTATTTTATTTAGATTTATTTAAATTATATTTAAGTTAGGGGTAGTAGGGTTAGGGTTAGACTTAGATTTTGGGGTTAATAAATTTAATATAGTTGCGGTGACGTTGGGTTCGGCAGACTAGGGGTTAATAAATGTAGGTAGGTGTCGGCGATGTTAGGGATGGCAGATTAGGGGTTAATAAAATCTAACTAATGTTATTGAAGTGGCGGCGATGTCCGGTCGGCAGATTAGGGGTTAAAAAATGTATTTAACTGTTTGCAATGGGGGGGGGGGGGGGGGCTCGGGTTAGGGGTTAATAGGTAGTTTATGGGTGTTAGTGTACTTTTTAGCACTTTAGTTAAGAGTTTCATGTTACGGCGTTAGCCCATAAAACTCTTAACTACTGACTTTTAAATGCGGTAGGAGTCTTGACAGGAGAGGATCTACCGCTCACTTTTTCCAAGACTCGTAATACCGGCGTTAGGCAAATCCCATTAAAAAGATAGGATACGCAATTGATGTAAGTGGATTTGCGGTGTGCTTGAGTCGCGGAAAAAAAGTGAGAGGTACACCTGTACCTGCCAGACTCATAATACCAGCGGGCATTAAAAAGCAGCGTTGGGACCTCTCAACACTGCTTTTTAACCCTAACGCAAGACTCGTAATTTAGCCGTTTGTTTGTCAGAGGAAGGGACTGTTTCTGTCCTGAAACGTCACGCTTGAATAAAAGTTTCTCTTGTTGTCACAGATGTCGCCAGACCAGTGAGTGCTTTTTCCCACGAACTATATATATATATATATATATATACAGTATCTCACAAAAGTGAGTACACCCCTCACATGTTTGTAAATATTTTATTATAACTTTTTATGTGACAACACTGAAGAAATGACACTTTGTTACAGTGTAAAGTAGTGAGTGTATAGCCTGTATAACAGTGTACATTTGCTGTCCCCTTAAAATAACTCAACACACAGCCATTAATGTCTAAACCATTGGCAACAAAAATGAGTACACCCCTAAGTGGAAATGTCCAAACTGAGCCCAATTAGCTATTTTCCCTCCCCAGTGTCATGTGAATCGTTAGTGTTACAAGGTCTCAGGTGTGAATGTCTCTCACACTCTCTCATACTGGTCACTGGAAGTTCAACATGGCACCTTATGACAAAGAACTCTCTGTGGATCTGAAAAAAGAATTGTTGCTCTACATAAAGATGGCCTAGGCTATAAGAAGATTGCCAAGACCCTGAAACTGAGCTGCAGCACAGTGGGCAAGACCATAGAGCGGTTTCACAGGACAGGTTCCACTCAGAACAGGCCTTGCCATGGTCGACCAAAGAATGTGCTTAGCATCATACCTAGATATTGTCTTTGGGAAATAAACGTATTAGTGCTGTCAGAATTGCTGCAGAGGTTAAAGGGGTGGGGGGTCAGCCTGTCAGTGCTCAGACCATACGCCGCACACTGCATCAAATTGGTCTGCATAGCTATCGTCACAGAAGGAAGCCTCTTCTAAAGATGATGCACAAGAAATCCCGCAAACAGTTTGCTTAAGACAAGCAGACTAAGGGCATGGATTACTGAAACTATGTCCTGTGGTCCGATGAGACCAAGATAAACTTATTTGGTTCAGATGGTGTCAAGTTTGTGTCGCGGCAACCAGGTGAGGAGTACAAAGACAAGTGTGTCTTGCCTACTTTCAAGCATGGTGGTGGGAGTGTCATGGTCTGGGCCTGCATGAGTGCTGCCGGCACTGGGGAGCTACAGTTCATTGAGGGAACCATAAATGCCAGCGTGTACTGTGACATACTAAAGTAGAGCATGATCCCCTCCCTTCAGAGACCGGGCCACAGTGTAGTATTCCAACATGATAACGACCCCAAACACACCTCCAAGGCGACCACTGCCTTGCTAAAGAAGCTGAGGGTAAAGGTGATGGACTAGCCAAGTGTGTCTCCAGACATTAACCCTATCCTCAAACAGAAGGTGGGGGAGTGCAAGTTCTCTAACATCCACCAGCTCTGTGATGTTGTCATGGAGGAGTGGAAGAGGACTCCAGTGGCAACCTGTGAAGCTCTGGTGAACTCCATGCCCAAGAGGGTTAAGGCAGTGCTGGAAAATAATGGTGGCCACACAAAATATTGACACTTTGTGCCCAATTTAGACATTTCCACTTAGGGCTGTACTCACTTTTGTTGCCAACGGTTTAGACATTAATGGCTGTGTGTTGAGTTATTTTGAGGGGACAGCACATTTACACTGTTATACAGACTGTACACTCACTACTCTACATTGTAGCAAAGTGTAATTTCTTCAGTGTTGTCACAAGAAAATATATAATAAAATATTTACAAAAATGTGAGGGGTGTACTCACATTTGTGAGATACTGTGTGTATATATATATATATATATATGTATATATATATGTGTGTGTATTTGTGTATATGTATATGCGTTTAAGTATATGCATGTATATTTGTATGTATGTATATATGTGTGTGTATGCATGTATGTATGTGAGTGTGTGTGTATGTGATGTGTGTGTATGTATATATGATTTGTGTGTATCTATCTATCTATCTATCTATCTATCTATCTATATATATATATATATGTATGTGTGTGTGTGTGTGTGTGTGTGTGTGTGTATATAGGTGTGTTTGTATATGTATGTGCATATGTTTGTAAGTGTATGTGTGTCTGTATGTGTGTCTTTGTATATATATATATATATATATATATATATATATATATATATATATATATTTGTGTGTGTATGTATGTGTATATGTTTGTAAGTGTGTGTGTGAATGTGTGTATGTGTGTGTGTATGTTTTTAAGTGTGTATGTGTGTTCTTTGTGTGTGTATGTGTATATGTTTGTGTGTGTGTGTATGTGTGTATATATATATATGTGGGTGTGTGTATGTATGTGTATATGTTTGTAAGTGTGTGTGTATGTGTGAAGCTTACATACCTATTGGCTAAAGCAGGAATCGGTCAACTGACATAAGTAATTAAATGCCCTATCCTCCTGGCTTGCTGTATTATAACCTAACAGTCATAGTACTGACTGAACAATAACAATAATAACTTATATACTTATAACTTATAAATGAACACAAAACACAGAGTGTGGGAAAAGACCCGTGGGTCACGTTTATTATGGAACAAGAGAACCGGCTGGAAACAACAAGGCAAACCTATACCAGGTGGTGGCAATCTATTGGAGAGTAAGCAACCCCCTGCCTACTCAAGCGTTTTGGCAAAGTGCCTTTCTCGAGCTTGAGAAAGGCACTTTGCCAAAACGCGTTGCTCCTTTTTTGGTCCTAATCCAGCTTCCGTAGCCACAAAGATTCTGCAAAGACTGCACCTGAGTTAGATACAAAGTTGTCTGACACGCTACATGGTAGCGCAAACCTCAGAGAGACTGTTCACATGGTGACGGACTCATACGCTCCTTGTTTGGTCCTAATCTGGCCTCCGTAGCCACAAAGATTCTTAAAAGACTGCACCTGAGTTTGATACAAAGTAGTCTGACATGCTACATGGTAGCGCAAACCTCTGAGAGACTGTTCATTTGCTGATCAACTCACATGAGGATACAAGGCACCCACCCGTTAAGTAATTAATAACGCCTTCTATTTATACTTGGTGACAAGGATCCCCTGTTTCATTACAGGAATTCCTGATCTCCCTTGCAGCCTCCACGCAATCAACCGCTTTAAATACGCTCCTTGACTCAAACCCACAGCATAATATTGTTCTGGAAATATTTATCCTTCCTTTATTATATCAAGGCATATGACATATATGACTTAATAGCAATATGTTTTTATGTATTTTTTTGTATTATCTTATGTATTATGTATATTACCATTGTCTAATTTGATTTTGATTTTATTTTCATTTTATTTTATACATTTTATATATATATTTTAATAAATAGATTATTTTAAAAATAGCCGGAAACTGCACTTATTTAGCTCTGCATAGAGCGCCATAGCTTTAAATTTAGTGTGTTTCACAACATACTATATTTTAATTGTTTTCATATTTGCACCTGGGAATATAGGGAAATTTCCCTCAAGCTGTGGTTGAATTGCTTTTCCATCTAGCGAAGTAATTAAGTCTCTTTTTTGCATCCATGTATTATAACCTAACAGTCATAGAACTGACTGAACAATAACAATAATAATAATATAAACATAGAAACATAGATATTGACGGCAGATAAGAGTCATAGGCTCAGCAAGTCTGCCCGATATTACCTAACAGTATAAACTTATCTAGTTTGTAGGATAGCCTTATGCTTGTCCCATGCATTTTTAAAGTCCCCCACAGTGTTTGTCGCTACTACCTCTTGAGGAAGTTTATTCCATAAATCAATCACTCTTTCTGTAAAGAAGTGCTTCCTCAAATTACTCCTACTTATATACTTATAACTTATAAATGAACACAAAACACAGAGTGTGGGTTATGGGACAAGAGAACCGGCTGGTAGCAACAAGGCAAACCTATACAAGGTGGCGGCAATCTAGCTAGGAGAGTAAGCAACCCCCTGCTAGGAAGATGAACCGCGCCCGTGAATGCCTACACAAGCGGAGCTTAGCTTCACGCAGAAGGCTTAGGGCAGAGCTTTACAAACTTTTCATGTTGGTGACACACTTTTTAGACTTACATCATTTCGCGACACAGTAATTCAGTTGTACTAGCAAAAAGGAGGTTAAACTAATTTGTTTTAAGAGATACGGACACATACATAAATTATATAATAATAATGTATTTACAAGTAACAGTAAGTATGTGCAAAACAAACTACCAATAGCTACTTACTATGTTAATGGGATGTATGACGTTGATGGGATGAACAGTTTCTGAATATTTGGTGGAATATTAAAAACACTCGCATTTCATCATCAAGCATTTTTAAGCTTCCATTTCCTATCCATATATCAGGAGCAGCAATGCACTACTGGGAGCTAGTTGAGTGAGTCCTATTGACTACTGCCCATGCTGCAAACACACTGCTGTCCTACTCACTGACTGCACGTGCAGTCACGAGCCAATTAAGGAGACTACACGTGCAGTCAGGAGCCAATGTGCTGCCAATGGGAATAGTTTCAGTTCCCATTGAGCTGCGCCAATGATCTGTGACCCACTAGGTATCAATCACGTGTCAACATGTGATATGTGTAGCAGGCAGGCGACAGTTAGAAACAAAAACAAAAAACATTTAAAAAAAATTAAATTAAAAAAAAATTGTGCTGAAGCAGGGACACACCTACACACTGCTGCCGACACACTAATGTGTCACGACACACAGTTTGGAAAGCACTGGCTTAGGGAGTTCTCTGCATCATCAGAATGGGGGAGGGACCCCAGGCGTGCGCCTGCAGAGACTACCCTCTCCCTGGGCAGCTGTCACTCTACCTCTGATTGCAAACCGGGGTGCGGGCCAACCGCCACAAGAGACAGCCCAACAGGCACAGCTCTTGCCGCCACCCTCATAGATGTAATAAAATAGCACACCTCAAATTACACAGGAGCAAGTCAATGCCCCTCTAAGAGAGGTGCAACCCGTCCCTCCTGTAGAGGCTCCTCTCAGCCATTGTGATATTCCCATGTTCCACAACAAAACCTCCTAACTCTCCTAGGAAGATCCTAACTTCCTTATTAAGCTTCTTCCGGACCTGAAAGGCCGCCCTGTGGGACTGCATATGGCGCCACTCAATTCTAGGGATGATGTTGGACCACCCTAACTTTGCATTGGGAACCCACGTCTGAAAAGTGCACAGATCCGACTGAATCACCGCACTGAGCTGCTTGCACGGTAAGAGCCCCATATAATTTCCCCCAGCATGAATGATCATAACGTGGAGTTTCTCCCAACTATGCAATGCCCCGTGCAGTAACTCAGGCAGACCCTGCCAAGTCAGACCCCTACGCCCCAACCATCTAAAGGTAATCCTGGAGCAAGGGAATCCCAGCTGACGCCCATCAGGTCTCGCGATTGCTCTCAGCTCGGCCCAATGGATGTAGGAGTGACCCGTGATCCACACTCTCAATGGACCATCCCTCGGTCCTGCGAAGAAACAACAGTTAAACAGAGAACATCGCAAGTCAAAACAAACATTCACACAGTTAAAGGCCTAACGTACAATAGGTATCTCTTAGACCTCCATCTCCCCAGTGATCTAATGTGGTCAGCAAACTAACCCAAACCCGTGGCGGTAGTAGTCGCTCCCACCCTGAATGAGTGAGGAGCAATGACCCCCGGGTCAAGGCCCACTCTAGATGCCACCCAGCTCAGGACTCTCCAGAATTGGAATCTTGTTAACGGGGAACCATCCCCGTGAACAAGGAATTGGGACGGACCCTCCAGTTGCACATCCATGTAGGTCCTAAGGAGCCTGACTGGGCAACAAGCTGAGCCCTCGTGGGCCAGTAAAGACATCCAAACTCCTCAACCTTCTTGGTTGGTCTTTGATCTGGGAAGAAATACAAGAATAGATGACTCATCTTTTTTGACATGAGAGGCCTGAAGACCTCCAGGCTTGTTCCTCGAGGGGGGGGGGATCAATTCCCCCACCCTGAGTGCCCCGTGAAAAGCCAATGCGATGGCGACAGAGAACAGGGTAGCCTCGTAGACAAAAGAGCACACTGCAGGCAAAGCTTGACACAGGACAACCATTTGCTCGATTGTGATGGGTTCCCTAACATCCTTTGTTCTGGGCACCATACGCCCCCAACCCCTCAATACCTGCCTAACCAGGAAGGTCTTTTAAGAGTCAGCGAGGCCATATAGCTTACAGAAAAAGGACACGGCGGTCATTCGAGAACCGACCGCTCCTTTAGATACTCCATTACCTTTGAGCTCAGTGATCCACTCCAGAAGACCCCATTGGTTGCCATTGCAAGGTGGTCGGCCCCTCCTATCACAGAAAGTGATCCATTAAGTCCAGTGCTTCACCTAAGTGTTCCAGGTAGAAGGGGCAAGCGAAGAACGGATCATCCCGATCAAAGGTCCCCATCCAGCACTACCTGCCATAGATAACCAGGACAAAGGGATCCGCTAGTATCTGCTTGAGGAACTAACGCGTTGAAAATGGGAAAGCGCATCAGCAATACTATTCTGGATGCCAGGGACATGCTTTGCATGGAACACAATGTTTAGGTGCAGACACCTCAGCACCAGCAGCCTTAAGTATCGCACCACCAGAGGAGACCCAGACTTGAGTTTAATAGCAAAAACAACACTCATGTTATCTGTCCAGAATACCACTTTGTGATCTCGGAGCTGTTTGTCCCAAACCTTGAGGGCCACTATGATGGGGAAAAGCTCCAAAAGACACAGATTCCAAACCAGCCCCCTGTCAACCCATGAGCGAGGCCATGGGCCGGCACTCCATTGACCGTATAAAAAGGCACTTGAAAGGAACAGCTTTCCGCCACAGGCAGATACCATTAAAATGGCTCAGAAAATGCTCCCATACTGCGAGGTCATCCACCATTTCAGTTGACACACGAAACCTGCGTGTTTGTGACCGCACACCGCACAACTGCCGTTCAAGCCGCTGATGGAAAATCCTACCCATAGGAATAATCCTGCCGGCAAAATTCAGGAGGCCCAATAGAGTCTAAATGTCCTTTACGGACCCGTAAGGCTCTGATTTCATGGACCTTACAGCCCCCAGCATGCGGGCAATTTTATCTTGTGGCAAATGACACTGCCTTGCCGCCGAGTCAATTTCAATGCCCAGAAAAGTGAGGCACATACAAGGACCTTAGGTCTTGTCCTAAGCCAAAGGGACTCCCATTCTGTCCAGCAGGAGTCTAGTGACCTTCATCAAGAAAGCACATTCAGCAGACCCGGCACGCCCTACGAGAAAAAAGTCATCCAAATAGTGTGCCAGGCCATCGAAACCAGCAACCGCCGCGATGGCCCAGTGCAAGAAACTACTGAAAGTTTCAAAATAGGCACAGAACATGGAGCAACCCATAGGCAAGCATTTATCTATGAAATGCTTCCCCTCAAACCAACACCCCATGAGGCAAAAGGAGGAGGGGTGAATGGGAAGCAGCTGAAACACGGATTCCACATCCAGTTTTGCCAAACAGGCTCCTGCCCCCGCCCTACGGACCAGCGCAAGCACGTCATCGAAGGACTGGTAATACACTGATCTAAGCTAGGGAGAGACAGCATCATTAACTGACCACCACTTCAGAAAGGAAAGCTACTGAATGAACCGAAACTTACCCGGCTCCTTCTTTGGAACGACCCCTAAAGGGGAGATACCCAACCCTAGAATCGGAATCTCCCCAGAAGGGCCTGCCATGTGTCTCAAAGCTATCTCTTTGCTCAGCTTCTCCCTTACTACGCTGGGAAATTAATACGCGAACTTTAGATTCCTGCAAACAGAGGAACCCACGACTGCAGAGCCAACAGGGATAGTAAATCCCAATCAAAGACCAATGCAAAGTAAATAGACGGCCTCTTTATCAGGATAAAGCAGCCGCCATCTCTCAATTATGGCTACCCTCAGTGGGGTGGCCGTCCTTTCCAGCAGCGAAAGGCTTGGGGCCGAGACCCGGCCGCTCCTGGGAGCGACCAGCATCCTGGGATCTTGTGCACTCGGAGCCCGAGTGGCCACGCCCGCAGTGCTTACAACCATGGTGGAATGCACACGTCATTCCCCTAGTGCAGAGCTTATCCTGGAACTGCCAGCAAACCCCTGTGGACAACCGTGGAGAACGATGGGGGGGCTCGGGTGCCATAAGGTCCGGCGGGGCATGCCCAGGTATGACCTGTTTTTCAGGCCCCAACTGTGCCATAGCCACGAGTCTACGTCCCCAAAAGACAGGAGAGGGTTACCAACCTTCTTCCTGTGAAACGCCACATCAGTCACACCATGCCCCTTCCTTATATCGTTCATAAACGGTTTCAATGGAATCCTGATATTTCAGAATATCCAATGCCTGATCAGGGAATTTAGTGATATAGCACAACGCAAACACCTGAAAACATTTACACCACTCATCAAACGAATCAGGCCTTTTGAACTTCTTGGGGCCCGTACCGTCCTCTGCCATTTCTTTCTTGCGATAGGCTTCGGCCGAGCGTTCGAACATATGGACATATTTACCTTCCTGAATCCGCCTAACCATTTTAAATTTGAGATGCTCATGAAGGCTAAATGAGGGCCACAGATCAGTGTCCCCATACATAGCTGCCTTACATCTAGTTGTCGCCTCAGGGCTAGCAACCCTTGTCAGCAACGGAATAAAGGGCTCTATGCAGGACGGGGAAGGGGGAGACCAATGGCCTTTCTTTCCTCAACTAACCATTTCATCATCCTATAGATTCTCTTCTGACCCTTGGCCTCCAACCCCAGTGATCTTTCGCTTTCAGACCCAGAATCATCAGAAGATGAACTAAAGCCCCTATGCCCGGAAGACAAAATGGCCTTACCAGTACCCAGAGGACGCTGCACAGGCAGGGGATCAGAGTAAGTTTATGGCTGCTCACGGCTCTGCTCTTCCTCACCACGACCAACTGGACCGGACTGCACAGCTACCAACTCACTCTGAGACTCCATGGTATCCTGAAATGAAAAATGAGAGAGTGGAGTACCACAGGGGAGGACAAAGGCCAATCAACAAAGGCATCAACCCCCCCTGGGCTAACACTCCTGCACCACATGCAGACTCCATACTCCCACGTGCACTTCCAACACCGCATTAGCAAACTGAACCTGCCTGCCCGGACCCTGTTCTGCGCTCATTGGAACCCCTTGGCATAAATTGGGTGTGACACTAGGGGCTTTCTTAGCAGAAGCCCTAGTAGTGACGCCCGGGGAGGCCCCCGCTGGTGACCCACGTGTGTTCTGCGATGAGCTGAGAGTGCATCGTGATGAGGCCACACAACTCCTACTAGGCCATGAATTCTTGCCCCCCACCTGACTAGACAATGGCTGATGCTTTAAAGTGTCCATCGCAACTGGCGCATCCCATGTCAGGCCTGCGGCCTGCTCATAATTACCAGTAATCGCCCCAACTTGAGACTCTCCACCCTGCAAAATGTCCCCGCGTGGCTCCAGGCCTTGGCCCCCTAAAGTACCAATCACATTGCCCCCACACGAGCGCTGATCCCCAGTTGCAAGCTGCGCCCCCCCCGCCCCCCCCCCCCCGAGGCACTCCTCTCTTATCTGAGCCCCCCCCGGAGGCGAAGACAATGCTGCCCACTTTGCTGCCTGATTCCGAATGGCCGAATCGGAAGTAACGTCACCGTAAGTGACATCACCGTAAATGACCAAACCGGAAGTGACGTCATCTGAAGCGGACATGGCCGCCTGCATGGATGAAAAGTCTTGTGTCACAGACGCCGACTGACGAGCTGGAGAGGAGACCTGAAGCCCGTGCCTGCCGAGGGAAGACTACCGACCACCAAAACCGACGCCAAGGACTGAAGGAGCGTGACCGCAGTGGACACCGCATCGCTGGATAGGGTAACCGACTGCGAAGGTAAGGCCACAATGCTCCCACTAGCCCCAGCCACCGACACATTAGGAGGCAAAATTTGGGAAGAAGGGACAATAACCCCGGACCCAACCACAGGGGAATCAAGGGGAGGAGGGCAAGATGGAGGGATCGCAGACGGAGGGACCTGATGGGGGGGACCACACTGACCCCAGGGTATAAAGAGGAAGAGACTAGTGCACAACTCACCGGGTCTCGAGGTGATGGAGGTATGACATCCTCCTCTAAATCAAAGTCCCCAATCATCAGCTCATCCAACTCCTCAATCCTCACAGGTACTCCGGCTGAACGATCCATGCTGCAGCAGACTGGTATCAGACAGAATGACAGATCCTGCAAGCTGTGAAGACGAGCTGGAAGGAGGGTCTGGGGCCTGTAACCTAGCTTCTAGGTAAGCTAAATCACCACCCACACTAATGCAACATTGTTGCCACTTCACAGCAGCACACTCCTAAGGACCTTAATTCTTATGTTTGTTACTGGTTATTCTGCCCTCCACTGTCTGAATTGTTGTTAAATTGTGTAAATCTGAAGCAATCATTCAGTTTTACAACAATCAGTAGTTCACTGTTCACTGTCTAATCAGTATGACCCAAAAAGCAGTGATTTTCCCATTTTGCTGCCAGTACCATAAAAACTTGTTTTTTTTACCCTCCTTTACAGCCAGTAGCACACAGAGGAGTGATTTAAACAGTGGTGCTAGGATGAATGATTTATTTGTACTAGTATTCAGTAGCACCAATCACTGGTAGTTCTGTGAAGTCTTTTCTGGGTAGTTTGTGTACAGAAGGGGAAAACAGGCGCAGCAGCCAGTCAGCTATACAGAGCAGGAAAACAACATTATCTGGCTGCAGTGTCAACGTATTTGCATTCTTTTCAATTATTAACTGGCAGAAATATAAGGGTAAAAAAATATCACAAAGCAAGACTTTGAAGTGACTTTTGAGTTTGATTCAGGTAATGTTGTTTTATTGAAATAGTTGATAAGATTGTTTTTATGTCAAAAGTAAAAAATAAAAACGAGACTTTTAATAAAACATCTGGCTATTCTCTACTGGAGCACATAAAAACATTTTCCATCACGATAATTCTTGACAATACCCATTTTTCTGGGACATCATTGATATATTTATAAAGATACAGTACTTCATACTGACGTCTGATACTATAAATCTGATTGCTACTTTATTAAAATGGTGGTACTTTGACTAAATGGGCTATGCATTAAGTACATCCTAATTTTCTTCTTAAACGGGAAGAGTCCACAGCTGCATTCATTACTTTTGGGAAATACAGAACCTGGCCACCAGGAGGAGGAGGCAAAGACACCCCAGCCAAAGGCTTAAATACCTCCCCCACTTCCCTGATTCCCCAGTCATTCTTTGCCTTTCATCACAGGAGGTTGGCAGAGAAGTGTCAGAAGTTCGAGATTGTCTCTTATGGAGGGAGTACTCTTCGCAATGGAACTGGAGTTTTAAGTAATCCTGTCACTGTCAGTGAGAGCATGGATGAAAGTTAGAGTCCGGAGATGCAGGGAGAGTTTTCCTGCGAAGCCATTCTGATTCATATTAACAGCTCCTTGGTAATCAGCATTGACGAGTTTCTCTGCCTACCTTTATTCACTCAAGTCTATTTCAGAAGCGAGGATACTATCTGTCACACTTGAAGGGCCGTGTTCCTGTTCCATGGCGTAGATTCTGGTAAGATCGTTTCATTTTATTTCGATAAGATAATGTTAACGAAACAAGGTAGGGTCCCAGTAGCACTTCTTTTATCTTATCATGTTTGTTATATTGTTCTATCTGCTAATATGTAGCAATAACTATGCTCATGGCTTTTACAGAACATAATGGCATTATCTTAATGACACGATCTCTCGAGATTGTGCGCCCTTTTTGTGACTGGCACGGTGCACCTCATAATGGGTGCGGTTACTTTGTTTCTCACTTCCGTATGCTGACTGTGTGCGACAGAGAAGTCTGTTCCGATTTCTAAGATACTGTCCGTGTTCTGTTAACCAGAGCCCGTCAGGCGTGGGATCGCCTGATTCAGTTTGGCCTTCTGGGGAAGCATTGGCCTCTGAAACGTCAGGGGCTCCAACCTTGGGGCCGGGGTATTTTGTTGATCCGGTGAGGGATGATTTTGCCTTACATTATAGGCAGGCACGTCTTTGTGTTCTTTTAAGACATGTTTTGGCGATGTTAGAGGATCCCAGTCCTAGTGGGCCGAGGGATCTGAGGCCTTAGATGCTGGATGGCAAATTGGATATGACGTTTGGGGATGAAGCCAATCTCCTTAACGCCTCCGTTTTATTTTTTCTATATGTTTCGGTTCCAGTTCTGAGCTTGGGTGAATGGGGCCTCTGATCAGCTGGTTCTGTTGGTGTTCTCATTCACCTTGGGCATTCCCCCGATGTGTGCTGCCTTCCTTTTATTTTTGATCTGGATGGATGTGTTTAATTTGTTTTTCTTATGCTCATGTCTGTTAGATTTTCGTTTTTGAAAATGTTCTTCTCTGGAACCGATACTTGCGATTTTGTGGTCGCATGGGCACTTTCACGGAAGTTGCGCACTTTTTGAATAATAGAATTATGTTTTCTAGCTCATTTATCGATCCTTCGGGTCGAATTTTCTTGGACCTTGGGCAGTTCTGGAGTGTCCTTATACCAGGCAGGTACTGGTCGGACGCCTTTCTGCTGTTACCTGGGTTCATGTCACCCTCGTGGTGCTGATTTTATTCTGTCGGATTCTGAATGTCATTTGGCCTATTGCTATGGACTCCGGGCTCGGATCCTATTCGAAGTATGAGTCCTAGGGGAATATTTGCAGTTTGAAACCAGCTACAGCTATTTGCACTTTGAATGTGTGCTAGCAGGCTTTAAAATGTCTTTTTGGTGGTTTGGGTTTAACCATGGCTGAGTCAGCTTTGCTACCTGGAAGCTGGTCATTGAGAGTTCATTGAGAGTTCCTGTTCAGACGGTTTGGTGTTCTCTTGGAGAACTCTTTACTAACTTCGTGGATAGTTATCCTATTTCTGCTGTCTCTGCTTGCCAAGCCTGCAGGTTTCAATCTGATATGAGGCAACAGGGAACTCATGTTTTTCTGGAGTACCTTATGGTATGGTACTGGGTCAGGGATATGAGGGTGTCCCTCGAGTCCTATTTGTGACATGTTTCTCTGTGTATGGATCTCTTTTTTTTTATTAGGTCCTTGTGTTTCTAGGGAGTTCGTCTCCCTGGGTGTTCTATGTTTGTTGAGCCGTGTGGAATGATCCTTTTGGATTTCTCCTGGGAATCTGTTCTACCTTTTGGGGGCAGGTAGCGGTCCTTGTCTTTAGGCCAGGTACCTTCATGGGAGTCGAGAGCCGCGGGGCTGACTGCTCGGAAGCTGTTTGTGCTCGACGGACTCTGGGACTGAGTGGTCTCTAGCTCGGCTTTCCTGGCAGTGTAACTAATGTGCAGTTACCTGGGCTTCAGGTTTTCACCCGTGTTGTCTATATTTTTATATGGTGTTGGGTAATTTCTGGCTGCGGTGCCTTTCAAAGGGGTTGCATTTTGTACCCACCCGTTGTTTGCATTCAGTGTCCTCTAGCTTGGGTATTGTTTCCCCAAAAGTAATGAATGCAGCTGTGGACTCTTCCCGTTTAAGAAGAAAAACATAAATTATGCTTACCTGATAATTTTCTTTTCTTCTGACGGGAAGAGTCCACAGCTCCCGCCCGTGTTTTTATCTATGAGGTGGCTGTAGTTTTTTGTTCTTCTGGCACCTTTTTAAACCCTGATATTTCTCCTATTGTTCCCTGTTCCCTTGGCAGAATGACTGGGGAATGAGGGAAGTGGGGGAAGTATTTAAGCCTTTGGCTGGGGTGTCTTTGCCTCCTCCTAGTGGTCAGGTTCTGTATTTCCCAAAAGTAATGAATGCAGCTGTGGATTCTTCCCGTCAGAAGAAAAGAAAATGATCAAGTAAGCATAATTTATGTTTTTATTTTCAAGGTTAAAATAAGTAAATGTAATTTGTTAACAGGGGTGTTAAAAAGCATACAGAACACACTGCATATTTTACAACTGCATAATAAAATGAAAGCAAAATATATTTTCTGACAAATTTATTTGTTTCTCCAATTTTCCTGCCCCTTGTATCATGTGACAGACATCAACCAATCACAGACTAGTACAGGTATACCCCGCTCATACAGCGGGTTAGGGACCGGAGCCCCGCTGTAAAGTGAAAACCGCCTTAAAGTGAAACAATGCAGTTTTAGCCTTCTTTTCACTTGCCAGTGTGTTTAAAAACTTGAAAACATGTTTGAACTAACATTTTTTTAGGAGTGCAATAGTGCTGCATTTAGTTTAACACTAGCACAGCACAGTATTCAATAAATACTGTACCTGTAAAATAGTGACAATCACTGTAGTACAATTTGCCAGAGTATAGCACTGAGACACAGATTGCACTGTAATGATGTAAACAGAGTGAACTAAGCATAATAAATGGTGCCAGTCACTTTTCTCGCAATCTCACAATGATTACAGCACTGTTTCAAAATCTTTGGAGGTTGAACTTCAACTTCACAAAGCGCTGTATTAGCGAAGCGCTGTAAAGTGAAGCGCTGTAAAGTGAGGTATACCTGTATACGTATACCCTGTGAGCTTGTGCACATGCTCAGTAAAATCTTGTTCCCCAGAAAGTGTGAATATAAAAAGTCTGTGCAACATTTGATAATGGAAGTTAATTGGAAAGTGTCTTAAAACTGCTGCTCTATCTGAATCATACAAGTTTATTTTGACTTGAGTGTCCCTTTAAAAAACCACACCAGAGAATTGCTGTTATGTGTGATTACCTGCCCTTTAACTCTTTCCAGGTTCATATACATTTTATATCTGACCTAGCAACATCTCAAGGGAAGCACAGAGGATTATTGGGAGAATACATTATAGGACTTGTCCTGAGCACATGTACAACACCAGCGCCTTAAGACCCTCGCGGGTGATTAGTACGCGCTCTATAAGTACCCAATAGATAGATAGAACACTGTCTATTTGTTTCATAGTAGATAAAAAATTGTATTCAAATAGTATTACACAGAACATTGTTTTAGCCACCTTTCTGACAGTGACATAACTAATGCTCTTAATTTCAGCATCCTGGAATATGTTGTCAAAGCCTCAAGCCTTTACTGAAATGGTCTACACATTTCCAGTTGTGCTAATGACGCATAAAATACCAAATGTGCAGTTGTTTTATATAGCGTTTACAGGACATTGGGTTTAAATAGCAAAGTGCCCACTTCATTACTGGACATCTGCCAACCCTACAGATATCTGGGAGATAAACACCCCCTTAAATATTGCTCCTTATATCTAAGCATAAGCACCGACTTGATTTATTTTGATGCCATTGTGCCACTATTCTTTATTTTTGATTTTTTTTTCATTCAAAATGTATTATTTTTTTTAAATTACACAAACAAGAACAAATACATCATGACAGTTAATCACAGTATGTGACACCCTCTACATAGCTTCAGAATACAACAAACATTTTATAGCTTTTCCATTACAATATAGAATAATTACAATCAATCTCCAGAAGGTGGAACCACATAGCAATTTGGCATATTCCATTGTCCTTGCATAGTACAACCAAGCAAATGACAAAATTATAACAGAAATCTTCATCTTATAGACACAATTACATTAATCTGATTCCATTGTATATTACTTATATCATATTCTAGTAGCCATTGAGGCCTATGTATCAAGCTCCGAATGGAGCTTGATGCCCCGTGTTTGTGGCGAGCCTGCAGGCTTGCCAGAAACAGCAGTTATGAAGCAGCAGTCACAAAGAACGCTGCGCCATAACCTGTCCGCCTGCTCTGAGCAGGCGGACAGACATCGCGGGAAATCAACCTGATTGAGTACGATCGGGTTGATTGACACCCCCCTGCTGGCGGCCCATTGGCCGCAAGTCTGCAGGGGGCGGCGTTGCACCAGCAGCTCTTGTGAGCTGCTGGTGCAATGCTGAATACGGCAAGCGTATTGCTCGCCGTATTCAGCGAGGTCTGGCGGACCTGATCCGCACTGTTGGATCAGGTCAGCCAGACCTTGATAAATAGGGGCCATTGACTGCTATATACTACCTTTCTTTCTCCCTCCCTCCCCTGTCAGTACCTTCCTCTGAGCTTCCCTTTTTAATCCAACCACCAATCGGGAAAGTTCCCTGCCGGAATGGACATACAGAAAAAGTGTGATTTATTAAATGTAAAGGTTAGTTGTCGTTGTGTTGAGTCTGGTTATGAGAGTATGACTTTATACCACTTAGCACTGCTTTTTCATGTGGCTCATATTGTTCTATATTAATTTGCCTTAGTATTCTCATCATAAATTCTCTCATGCTCTGGTTTATTTTAGATTTCCATTAACTTAATATAATATTCCTACCTAATAAAATTACTGTATTTATTAAAGGGACAGTCAAGTCCAAAGTCTGTCAAAAGAACTGAAATAAGGGGGCAGTCTGCTGAGGCTTAGATACAAGGTAATTACAGAGGTAAAACGTGTATAATTATAACTGTTGGTTATGCAAAACTGGGGAATTGGTAATTAAGGGATAATCTATCTTTTAAAACAACAAAAATTCTGACTGTCCCTTTAAATAACTATTTTCCCCTGCGCATGTCATTACATA
This sequence comes from Bombina bombina, assembly GCF_027579735.1. Lineage (NCBI taxonomy): Eukaryota > Metazoa > Chordata > Amphibia > Anura > Bombinatoridae > Bombina > Bombina bombina. Next base: position 185,174,373 of record NC_069509.1, read on the forward strand.
AAATCAAACCATCAAACATAAATAGCCTCTGTTCCCTGTCCAAAATTTGATTCAACCAGTAGTTTACTTTAGACCAAAATTGTCTGTCTTTAGGACAAGACCAGAGGCAGTGGGGTAATTCTGCATTAGGATATGAGCATCTGGTACAATTTGCAATCTTATACGGCCACCATTTTGCTACTAGTGCCACCATTTTTAAACTGACGTGCAGCTTGTGTAATACAGCAAGTAGTTTTCCTTCTATCTGCCTGTGTGGCCAATAAATAACAATATTCACAGCTGAGGAACACAAAGGAATCAGGCTCAGTATTTATTTCACAGTCTTCTGTACTTCTGAAGGTGATGGTTGCAATTTGGACAAAAATGATCCACGTCCTTGCAGGAGTCAACACAGAATGGGATCAAACAGCACCCTAGCCAGCACCTATAAGATGAACAATGCTACAGGTAAGTAAAACATTCTGGTTATAGTTTCATAAAATATATTTATTTATAATCCCAGCCCTTCTCAGAAAATCCAGATTATTACAAACTCAAAAATAATCCAGAGGGGACTCCACTGACTTTATTTCTGCATATTTATTGCTTTTCTTTCTGGATAGAGCAAACAAATAAACAAAAAATCTAATTAACTTCTATTATTAAATGTGCTTTGTTGTCTTTGTATTCTATGCTGAATAGAAAAGGCTTAGGAGCATGCACAAGTCTTTAACACTCAGTGTTTGTAACATACAGAGTACTAAAAACACGTGCACACTCATAGGCCCCTATTTATCATAGGTCTTGCAGACCTGATCCAACAGTGCGGATCAGGTCCGCAAGACCTCGCTAAATGCGGAGAGCAATACGCTCTCCGCATTTAACATTGCACCAGCAGATTCGAGGCCAATCGGCCCCCAGCAGGGAGGTGTCAATCAACCCGATCGTATTCGATCGGGTTGATTTCCGGCGAGTCTGAAGACTCGCCAGAAACACGGGCCCGCAAGCTCCCTACGGAGCTTGTTAAATGGGCCCCCTGAGCTCTTAAGAGCCTAACTAGGTTTACTGTTCAACAATGGATACCAAGAGAAAGAAGCAAATATATGCATATGGGTAGCCACCAATCATTAGTGTGTCTCCAGTAGCCTTATGCTTTTCATTAAAGGATACAAAGAGAATGAAGAAAATGTGACAACAGATGCAACTGAAAAGTGTTAAATGTTTAATATTGCTCTCACACATATCATTATATATTGTATATTGTAGGATAGTTATTTTAGGATTATTATACCACTTACCCAAATAGTATAAGTCCTCCAAACACTGCCCAAGTAAGGAGACCAGTCTTATATTCTGTTCTTGTCACAATGTTCTGGTGACATATAGGACATATGCAGCATACTGGAGTATCGTGAAATGCATTTTGCAATACAACAGTGGTTTGTACTGCTGCAACTAATAGACATCAAAGGAAGTAAATGTTAGATCTATAAACATCATTTATATGAACATTTATTTCCAAAACATTTTAATTCCTTATACACATTGACTATTTTAATATATCGGAATGTATGAAAGAAAGAAAGTATTATAAGAATATTATTTTTTTGTCTGGAAATCATAGAGGACAGGTCAAACTGATAGTAATCACAGTTTCACAACTCTTAGTCATGGCCTAGTTGTGCTTGGCTTGTCACAATTCATAGTCATGGTCTAGTTGTGTGTGGCTTGTCACAATTATTAGTCATGGCCTAGTTGTGCGTGGCTTGTCACAATTCATAGTCATGGTCTAGTTGTGTGTGGCTTGTCACAATTATTAGTCATGGCCTAGTTGTGCGTGGCTTGTCACAATTCTTAGTCATGGTCTAGTTGTGTGTGGCTTGTCACAATTCTTAGTCATGGTCTAGTTGTGTGTGGCTTGTCACAATTGTTAGTCATGGCCTAGTTGTGTGTGGCTTGTCACAATTCTTAGTCATGGCCTAGTTGTGTGTGGCTTGTCACAATTGTTAGTCATGGCCTAGTTGTGTGTGGCTTGTCACAATTCTTAGTCATGGCCTAGTTGTGTGTGGCTTGTCACAATTCTTAGTCATGGCCTAGTTGTGCGTGGCTTGTCACAATTCTTAGTCATGGTCTAGTTGTGTGTGGCTTGTCACAATTCTTAGTCATGGTCTAGTTTTGAGTGGCTTGTCACAATTCTTAGTCATGGTTTAGTTGTGAGTGGTTTTTCACTGTTTTTAGTCATGGTCTAGTTGTGAGTGGTTTTTCACTGTTCTTAGTCATGGTCTAGTTGTGTGTTGCTTGTCACAGTTCTTAGTCATGGTCTAGTTATGAGTGAGTTTTCACAATTCATGACAGACAGTTGCTGAATGCTGACCATTGTCCTGAATATACTAATGTGAAAATATTCAGGATTGCGCCAATTCCTACATGTGGCTTAGATTATAAGTGAAGTGCTGCTAATAGTGCAGGGTGCACTTTCAATATTGCTGTACCACACAAGGATTAACACTCAAATTGGTAAGATAAGTACATGGTAAAGATAAATTACCCGAAAATGTTTAGTGTGGCGAAAATCTTTTTAGTACGCTCTATATTTTCAGTGGACATCTAAACCACGCCAAACATTGCTATTATATCAAGTTTAAAATTATGTGTTGCGTTTCTTTTTTATTTTTAAATATAAATATATATCCAAAATATAAATATTCATTTAGATCGATAGCTATAGATATATTTTTTAAAAAACTAGAGTGATAGATTTAAAAATTAAAAAGAACATTTTCTCCTAAGTGAAGAACATACGGCTAGATTACGAGTTTTGCGATAGGGTCAAAAAGCAGCGTTAACAGGTCCTAACCCTGCTTTTTTACACCCGCTGCTATTACGAGTCTTGCAGGTATAGGTGTACCGCACACTTGTTTGGCCTTACCGCAAACCGACTTACGTAAAGTTTGGAAAGCCTTTTTTCTATGGGACTTCCATAGCGCCGGTATTACGAGTTTGTCCTGGGAGGCCAAAAAGTGAGTGGTACAGCCTCTACCGACAAGATTCCTAACGCATTTTAAAGTCAGTAGTTATGAGTTTTATACTACAATGCTGTGGCATAAAACTCATAACTAAAGTGTTAAAAAGTACACTAACACCCATAAACTACCTATTAACCCCTAAACGGAGGCCCTCCAGCATCGCAAACACTAAAATAAAATTTTTAACCCCTAATCTGCCGCTCCGGACATCACCACCACTAGAATAAACATATTAACCCCTAAACCGCCGCACTCCCGCCTCGCAAACTCTAGTTAAATATTATTAACCCCTAATCTGCCACCCCTAACATCGCTGCCACCTACATTATACTTATTAACCCCTAATCTTCTGCTCCGGACATCGCCGCAAACTACATTATATTTATTGACCCCTAATCTGCTGCCCCCAACATCACCGACACCTACCTACATTTATTAACCCCTAATCTGCCGTCCCCAACGTCACTATTCTAAATTTATTAACCCTTTAAACCTAACACCCCCTAATTTAAATATAATTTAAATAAATCTAAATAAAATTAATATCATTAACTAAATTATTCCTATTTAAAACTAAATACTTACCTATAAAATAAACCCTAAGCTAGCTACAACATAACAAATAGTTACATTGTAGTTAGCTTAGGTTTTATTTTTATTTTACAGGCAAGTTTGTATTTATTTTAACTAGGTAGAATAGTTACTAAATAGTTATTAACTATTTAATAACTACCTAGCTAAAATAAATACAAATTTACCTGTAAAATAAAACCTAACCTATGTTACAATAACATTACACTACAATTAAATCAATTCCCTACATTAAATACAATTAAATAAATTAAATTAAATTAGCTAAATCACAAAAAAACAAACACTAAATTACAGAAAATAAATTAAATTATATTTATTAACCCCTAATCTCCCGCCCCCAATGCCGCAGCAACCTATCTACACTTATTAACCACTAATATGCCGCCCCCAACGTCGCCGCCACTATAATAAACATATTTACCCCTAAACCTCTGTACACCCGCCTCGCAACCACTAGTTAAATATTATTAACACCTAATCTGCCGCCCCTAACATCGCCGCCACCTACCTACATTTATTAACCCCTAATCTGCCGCCCCCAATGTTGCTGCCACTATATTAAATGTATTAACCCCTAAATCTAAGTCTAACCCTAACATCCCCTAACTTAAATATAATTTAAATAAATCTAAATAAAATAAAATTACTATCATTAACTAAATAATTCCTATTTAAAACTAAATACTTACCTATAAAATAAACCCCAAGCTAGCTACAATATAACTAATAGTTACATTGTAGCTAGCTTAGGGTTTATTTTTATTTTACAGGCAAGTTAGTATTTATTTTAACTAGGTAGAATAGTTACTAAATAGTTATTAACTATTTAATAACTACCTAGCTAAAATAAATACAAATTGACCTGTAAAATAAAACCTAACCTATGTTACACTAACACCTAACACTACACTACAATTAAATCAATTCCCTACATTAAATACAATTAAATAAATTAAATTAGCTAAATCACAAAAACCCCCACTAAATTACAGAAAATAAAAAACAAATTACAGATCTTTAAACTAATTACACCTAATCTAAGAGCCCTATCAAAATAAAAAAGCCCACCCAAAATAAAAAAAACCCTAGCCTAAACTAAACTACCAATAACCCTTAAAAGGGCCTTTTGCGGGGCATTGCCCCAAAGAAATCAGCTCTTTTACCTGTAAAAAAAATAATACAAACAACCCCCCCAACAGTAAAACCCACCACCCACACAACCAACCCCCAAATAAAAGCCTAACTACAAAAACATAAGCTCCCCGTTGCCCTGACAAAGGGCATTTGGATGGGCATTGCCCTTAAAAGGGCATTTAGCTCTATTGCTGCCCAAAGCCCTAACCTAAAAAATAAACCCACCCAATACACCCTTAAAAAATCCTAACACTTACCCCCGAAGATTCACTTACCGGGAGGGAGAAGTCTTCATCCAAGCAGCAAGATGTCCTCAACGAAGCCGGCAGAAGTGGTCCTCCAGACGGGCAGAAGTCTTCATCCTTCCGACGCGGAGTGGCTCCATCTTCAAGACATCCAGTGCGGAGCTTCGTCTTCAAACGACGGCTTCTTCGGAATGAATATCTCTTTAAGTGACGTCATCCAAGATGTTGAGTCCCTTAGAATTAAGGTAGAAAAAATGCAATCAGCCAATAGGATTGAGCTCCCATTCTATTGGCTGATTGGAACAGCCAATAGGATTTTTTCTACCTTAATTCCGATTGGCTGATAGATTTCTATCAGCCAATCGGAATCTAAGGGACGCCATCTTGGATGACGTCACTTAAAGAGATATTCATTTTGAAGAAGCCGTCGTTTGAAGAGGATGCTCCGCGCCGGATGTCTTGAAGATGGAGCTGCTCCGCGTCGGAAGTATGAAGATAGAAGATGCTGTCTGGATGAAGACTTCTGCCCATCTGGAGGACCCCTTCTGCCTGCTTCTTTGAGGACATCTTGCCGCTTGGATGAAGACTTCTCCCGGTAAGTGAATCTTTGGGGGTTAGTGTTAAGATTTTTTAAGGGTGTATTGGGTGGGTTTATTTTTTAGGTTAGGGTTTTGGGCAGCAATAGTGCTAAATGCCCTTTTAAGGGCAATGCCCATCCAAATGCACTTTTCAGGGCAATGGGGAGCTTAGGTTTTTTTAGTTAGGCTTTTATTTGGGGGGTTGGTTGTGTGGGTGGTGGGTTTTACTGTTGGGGGGGTTGTTTGTATTTTTTTTACAGGTAAAAGAGCTGATTTCTTTGGGGCAATGCCCCGCAAAAGGCCCTTTTAAGGGCTATTGGTAGTTTAGGCTAGGTTTTTTTTTTTATTTTGGGTGGGCTTTTTTTATTTTGATAGGGCTCTTAGATTAGGTGCAATTAGTTTAAAGATCTGTAATTTGTTTTTTATTTTCTGTAATTTAGTGTTTTTTTTGTGATTTAGCTAATTTAATTTATTTAATTGTATTTAATGTAGGGAATTGATTTAATTGTAGTGTAGTGTTAGGTGTTAGTGTAACATAGGTTAGGTTTTATTTTACAGGTCAATTTGTATTTATTTTAGCTATGTAGTTATTAAATAGTTAATAACTATTTAGTAACTATTCTACCTAGTTAAAATAAATACTAACTTGCCTGTAAAATAAAAATAAACCCTAAGCTAGCTACAATGTAACTATTAGTTATATTGTAGCTAGCTTGGGGTTTATTTTATAGGTAAGTATTTAATTTTAAATAGAAATTATTTAGTTAATGATAGTAATTTTATTTAGATTTATTTAAATTATATTTACGTTAGGGGGTGTTAGGGTTAGACTTAGATTTAGGTGTTAATACATTTAATATAGTGGCAGCGACATTGGGGCGGCAGATTAGGGGTTAATAAATGTAGGTAGGTGGCGGCGATGTTAGGGGCGGCAGATTAGGGGTTAATAATATTTAACTAGTGTTTGCAAGGCGGGTGTACAGCGGTTTAGGGGTTAATATGTTTATTATAGTGGCGGCGACGTTGGGGGCAGCAGATTAGTGGTTAATAAGTGTAGGTAGGTTGCTGCGGCATTGGGGGCGGGAGATTAGGGGTTAATAAATATAATGTAGGTGTTGGTGATGTTAGGGGCAGCAGATTAGGGGTTAATAAGTATAATGTAGGTGGCAGCGATGTCGGGGGCGGCAGATTAGGGGTTAATAAATATAATGTAGGTGTCGGCGATGTCGGGGGCGGCATATTAGGGGTTAATAAGTGTAAGATTAGGGGTGTTTAGACTCGGGGTTCATGTTAGGGTGTTAGGTGTAAACATAAAATGTGTTTCCCCATAGGTATAAATGGGGCTGCGTTACGGAGCTTTACGCTGCTTTATTGCAGGTGTCTCTCCCCATTGATATCTATGGGGAAATCGTGCACAAGCACGTAAACCAGCTCACCGCTGACTTAAGCAGCGCTGGTATTGGAGTGTGGTATGGAGCACAATTTTGCTCTACGCTCACTTCTTGCCTTTTAACGCCGGGTTTGTAAAAATCCGTAATACCAGCGCTGTAGGAATGTGAGCGGTGAGAAAAAACTGCTCGTTAGCACCGCACAGCTCATAACGCAAAACTTGTAATCAACCCATAAGGTATTTAAAGTTTTTCTTAACACACTTTTGGCTTTAGCACAGTTGTCCTAGCTCACCTTTGGGTTAGCACACGAGTGAAAGCCAGAAGAGGCTTTTGTAGTGCACCCCATAAAAGTCTATGTGGAAAGAGAGTTAGGGGGGGCTATTTATCAAATGTCTGTCCGACATGATCCGATCAGCATACGCTCTCCGCATTCAGCATTGCACAAGCAGTTCTGGTGAACTGCTGGTGCAATGCCGCCCCCTGCAGATTTGCGGAAAATCGGCTGCTAGCAGGGGGTGTCAATTAACCCGATCGTATCTGATCGGGTTGATTGCTGTCTGCGGCCTCAGGGCAGGTTATGGAGCAGCGGTCTTTAGACTGCTGCTTCATATCGTGTGTTTTCTGGCGAGTCTTCATGGGACCTCAAGCTCCATAAGGCCCCTGTGTGTGGACGCGCTGTTTGACCTCCAGATGTTAGTGTGCCTGATGCTTTTGCTCTGGCGCTATGGGCTCCCTATACTAAAGCAGACACCTAGATTGTGAATTTGCATTACGGTTTTAACTCTGAAAAAATTGCCATTTCAGCGTAAAAACAGTAATGCAGCCATTACGAGTCTTGTCAGTATAGCTGTACCGCAAGCATTTTAGCCTGTAACGCAATTTGGATTTTTGAAATTCAAATTAGCCAATAGGATGAGAGCTACTAAAATCCTATTGGCTGTTCACATCAGCCAATAGGATGAGAGCTACTGAAATTCTATTGGCTGATTTGAATAGCCAATAGAATTTCAGTAGCTCATCCTATTGGCTTATTTGAATAAAAAAATCAAATCAGGCAATAGGAATGCAAGGGACGCCATTTTGAACCCTTGCATTGAAGATTCAGTGTACGGCGGTCACCGTATGAAGATGACGCGATGAAGACTTCTCGCCCCTGGATGGATGAAAACGTCTCGCCGCCTGGATGTCAGGACTTCAGAAACTGTAAGTGGATTGTCGGGGGTTAGTGTTATGGTTTTTTTTTTACTTTTTTTGGGTGTTTTTTTTTTTAGATTACGGTTTGGGCTTTCTTAAGAGAGCTAAATGCTCTTTTCAGGGCAATGCAAAAAAGCTAAATGCCCTTTTAAGGGCAATGCCCATACAAATGGCCTTTTAAGGGCAATGGGTAGCTTAGGTTTTTGTTAGAGTTAGGTTTTGGGGGGTCGGGTGGTGGGTTTCACTGTTGGGGGGGTCATTGTATTTTTTTTACAGGGAAAAGAGCTGATTTCTTTAGGGCAATGCCCTACAAAAGGCCATTTTAAGGGCTATTGGTAGTTTATTGTAGGCTAGGGTTTTTTTATTTTGGAGGGGCTTTTTTATTTCTTTCATGTAAGTGGCAAGAGTCCATGAGCTAGTGACGTATGGGATATACATTCCTACCAGGAGGGGGCAAAGTTTCCCAAACCTCAAAATGCCTATAAATACAGTACACCTCCCACCACACTTATACCTTAGTTTACAAATTTTGCCTCCTATGGAGGTGGTGAAGCAAGTTCTTTATTTCTTCTATGATATGCGTTTCTAAGCATTTTGAAGCCCAATTCCTCTCAGAGTACAGTGTTTGTCAGAGGGATGTGAAGGGAGTATTGCCTCTTGATTTAGTGGTTTCACCCATGGGAAATCCTTTCAAAGGCTCTCTGTAATCGGTAGCAGGGCTTCATCCCCTGCCTACCTTTTCAGATTGACGTTATATTCCTATACCATTACCTCTGCTGATAGTTTTAAGTGCTGGTTTGGCTATCTGCTATATGTGGATGGGTGTCTTCTGGTAAGTATGTATCATTATTTAAAGGGACAGTATACACTCATTTTCATATAACTGCATGTAATAGACATTACTATAAAGAATAAGATGCACAGATACTGATATAAAAATCCAGTATGAAATGGTTTAAAAACTTACTTAGAAGCTTTCAGTTTAGCTCTGTTGAAAAGGCAGTTGGAAAGCCCACTGCAAGTGGGAAATAAGACACTCCCCCCCTCCCCCTTCTTTTGCATATGTAAAGACCCTTTACACAAACAGGAGCAAGCTGGAGAAGGTAGCTGACAGTATTCACATAAAACTTTGGGGCTTGGTTAGGAGTCTGAAAATCAGAGCAATGATATTTAAAAATAAGCAAAATTATACATTTAAAAAAAAAAAAAAATTTATGGGCTTTTAAATAGATCATCTACAAAACATTTATGCAAAGAAAAAATGAGTGTATAATGGCCCTTTAAGACACTCAGCTATGTTTGCGCTTTACGTTATAAAGTTTTAAATATATGTATTTGCTTATATTTGCCAAGAGTCAGGTCTATGTATATTTCCATTTTGCAGTCTAACAGTTTCAGTATGGAATTTATGTTTGGGGAGTTTATGTAAGTAAATTTTTTTCTTACCTCAGTTTTTTTAAATTTGACTTTGTTTTTCAAAATTTTCGCGGTCACACTAGGCTCGCGAGGATGCAAAATGCTGTGTTTTATTGCGTCATTCTTGGCGCGAAGTTGCGTCTGTTGTGACTTGAGTCGCGTCATTTCTTGTGTCTTTGTTGACGCACTTAATTTATGATATTATTATATTCTGATAATGTTTCTATGTGTACAATTACATTTACTTTTTACTTTCTCAGTTTAATGTACCTAAAAGTTCTGCAGATATAAAAATGTTACTGCTGCAGCCATAAGAAGGCTAGGACTGCTATTGCGCCTTCAATTAATGTAAAGGTCTTTCCAAACTTGTTATAGATTTAATCAACTGACTGACAGCATACTTAAGTATCTTCTGCTGATGAGGGTTCTCTTTTAAAGAATTTTAAGGAATTATTGTTAACCTTACGTATTGAGGAGTCTAGTTCTCCTAATATCTAAGTTGATAATCATTTAAATTCCGTGTTTAAAGATTTCTAAGGTTGCTCCTGAGGTTTTTTTCCTATTCTAGATGCTATCTGTAATATGCATACAGAGAGAGAAGCGCTCTACCAGGAACGAACAACAGCTCAGTGGCTTGTTCTATGGCGATTTACCACCCGGAAGCAGCCTCTTTTAGACCAGTGTGCTTTTCACAGAAGAAAACTTTCCTGAAGTATATCAGTCTGATCCCGCCAAGTAAGGTCAGTCCAGCCCCGAAATACCAGGCAATTCTCCTCTGAACAAGGAACATGACAACCCCAGACGATCGTTTCGGCCTCCTATGGGCCTCGTCAGTGAGGTGCAGCCACATTCCTCTAAGCACACTGGGCAAGGAGTCCACGTCTGGTTTCCCCCATCACCCATAGGGAGACTTCCCCAGGGTCATAATAATTTGCATACAGAGAGAGAAGCGCTCTACCAGGAACGAACAACAGCTCAGTGGCTTGTTCTATGGCGATTTACCACCCGGAAGCAGCCTCTTTTAGACCAGTGTGCTTTTCACAGAAGAAAACTTTCCTGAAGTATATCAGTCTGATCCCGCCAAGTAAGGTCAGTCCAGCCCCGAAATACCAAGCAATTCTCCTCTGAACAAGGAACATGACAACCCCAGACGATCGTTTCGGCCTCCTATGGGCCTCGTCAGTGAGGTGCAGCCACATTCCTCTAAGCACACTGGGCAAGGAGTCCACGTCTGGTTTCCCCCATCACCCATAGGGAGACTTCCCCAGGGTCATAATAATTTGCATACAGAGAGAGAAGCGCTCTACCAGGAACAAACAACAGCTCAGTGGCTTGTTCTATGGCGATTTACCACCCGGAAGCAGCCTCTTTTAGACCAGTGTGCTTTTCACAGAAGAAAACTTTCCTGAAGTATATCAGTCTGATCCCGCCAAGTAAGGTCAGTCCAGCCCCGAAATACCAGGCAATTCTCCTCTGAACAAGGAACATGACAACCCCAGACGATCGTTTCGGCCTCCTATGGGCCTCGTCAGTGAGGTGCAGCCACATTCCTCTAAGCACACTGGGCAAGGAGTCCACGTCTGGTTTCCCCCATCACCCATAGGGAGACTTCCCCAGGGTCATAATAATTTGCATACAGAGAGAGAAGCGCTCTACCAGGAACGAACAACAGCTCAGTGGCTTGTTCTATGGCGATTTACCACCCGGAAGCAGCCTCTTTTAGACCAGTGTGCTTTTCACAGAAGAAAACTTTCCTGAAGTATATCAGTCTGATCCCGCCAAGTAAGGTCAGTCCAGCCCCGAAATACCAGGCAATTCTCCTCTGAACAAGGAACATGACAACCCCAGACGATCGTTTCGGCCTCCTATGGGCCTCGTCAGTGAGGTGCAGCCACATTCCTCTAAGCACACTGGGCAAGGAGTCCACGTCTGGTTTCCCCCATCACCCATAGGGAGACTTCCCCAGGGTCATAATAATTTGCATACAGAGAGAGAAGCGCTCTACCAGGAACGAACAACAGCTCAGTGGCTTGTTCTATGGCGATTTACCACCCGGAAGCAGCCTCTTTTAGACCAGTGTGCTTTTCACAGAAGAAAACTTTCCTGAAGTATATCAGTCTGATCCCGCCAAGTAAGGTCAGTCCAGCCCCGAAATACCAGGCAATTCTCCTCTGAACAAGGAACATGACAACCCCAGACGATCGTTTCGGCCTCCTATGGGCCTCGTCAGTGAGGTGCAGCCACATTCCTCTAAGCACACTGGGTAAGGAGTCCACGTCTGGTTTCCCCCATCACCCATAGGGAGACTTCCCCAGGGTCATAATAATTTGCATACAGAGAGAGAAGCGCTCTACCAGGAACGAACAACAGCTCAGTGGCTTGTTCTATGGCGATTTACCACCCGGAAGCAGCCTCTTTTAGACCAGTGTGCTTTTCACAGAAGAAAACTTTCCTGAAGTATATCAGTCTGATCCCGCCAAGTAAGGTCAGTCCAGCCCCGAAATACCAGGCAATTCTCCTCTGAACAAGGAACATGACAACCCCAGACGATCGTTTCGGCCTCCTATGGGCCTCGTCAGTGAGGTGCAGCCACATTCCTCTAAGCACACTGGGCAAGGAGTCCACGTCTGGTTTCCCCCATCACCCATAGGGAGACTTCCCCAGGGTCATAATAATTTGCATACAGAGAGAGAAGCGCTCTACCAGGAACGAACAACAGCTCAGTGGCTTGTTCTATGGCGATTTACCACCCGGAAGCAGCCTCTTTTAGACCAGTGTGCTTTTCACAGAAGAAAACTTTCCTGAAGTATATCAGTCTGATCCCGCCAAGTAAGGTCAGTCCAGCCCCGAAATACCAGGCAATTCTCCTCTGAACAAGGAACATGACAACCCCAGACGATCGTTTCGGCCTCCTATGGGCCTCGTCAGTGAGGTGCAGCCACATTCCTCTAAGCACACTGGGCAAGGAGTCCACGTCTGGTTTCCCCCATCACCCATAGGGAGACTTCCCCAGGGTCATAATAATTTGCATACAGAGAGAGAAGCGCTCTACCAGGAACGAACAACAGCTCAGTGGCTTGTTCTATGGCGATTTACCACCCGGAAGCAGCCTCTTTTAGACCAGTGTGCTTTTCACAGAAGAAAACTTTCCTGAAGTATATCAGTCTGATCCCGCCAAGTAAGGTCAGTCCAGCCCCGAAATACCAGGCAATTCTCCTCTGAACAAGGAACATGACAACCCCAGACGATCGTTTCGGCCTCCTATGGGCCTCGTCAGTGAGGTGCAGCCACATTCCTCTAAGCACACTGGGCAAGGAGTCCACGTCTGGTTTCCCCCATCACCCATAGGGAGACTTCCCCAGGGTCATAATAATTTGCATACAGAGAGAGAAGCGCTCTACCAGGAACGAACAACAGCTCAGTGGCTTGTTCTATGGTGATTTACCACCCGGAAGCAGCCTCTTTTAGACCAGTGTGCTTTTCACAGAAGAAAAATTTCCTGAAGTATATCAGTCTGATCCCGCCAAGTAAGGTCAGTCCAGCCCCGAAATACCAGGCAATTCTCCTCTGAACAAGGAACATGACAACCCCAGACGATCGTTTCGGCCTCCTATGGGCCTCGTCAGTGAGGTGCAGCCACATTCCTCTAAGCACACTGGGCAAGGAGTCCACGTCTGGTTTCCCCCATCACCCATAGGGAGACTTCCCCAGGGTCATAATAATTTGCATACAGAGAGAGAAGCGCTCTACCAGGAACGAACAACAGCTCAGTGGCTTGTTCTATGGCGATTTACCACCCGGAAGCAGCCTCTTTTAGACCAGTGTGCTTTTCACAGAAGAAAACTTTCCTGAAGTATATCAGTCTGATCCCGCCAAGTAAGGTCAGTCCAGCCCCGAAATACCAGGCAATTCTCCTCTGAACAAGGAACATGACAACCCCAGACGATCGTTTCGGCCTCCTATGGGCCTCGTCAGTGAGGTGCAGCCACATTCCTCTAAGCACACTGGGCAAGGAGTCCACGTCTGGTTTCCCCCATCACCCATAGGGAGACTTCCCCAGGGTCATAATAATTTGCATACAGAGAGAGAAGCGCTCTACCAGGAACGAACAACAGCTCAGTGGCTTGTTCTATGGCGATTTACCACCCGGAAGCAGCCTCTTTTAGACCAGTGTGCTTTTCACAGAAGAAAACTTTCCTGAAGTATATCAGTCTGATCCCGCCAAGTAAGGTCAGTCCAGCCCCGAAATACCAGGCAATTCTCCTCTGAACAAGGAACATGACAACCCCAGACGATCGTTTCGGCCTCCTATGGGCCTCGTCAGTGAGGTGCAGCCACATTCCTCTAAGCACACTGGGCAAGGAGTCCACGTCTGGTTTCCCCCATCACCCATAGGGAGACTTCCCCAGGGTCATAATAATTTGCATACAGAGAGAGAAGCGCTCTACCAGGAACGAACAACAGCTCAGTGGCTTGTTCTATGGCGATTTACCACCCGGAAGCAGCCTCTTTTAGACCAGTGTGCTTTTCACAGAAGAAAACTTTCCTGAAGTATATCAGTCTGATCCCGCCAAGTAAGGTCAGTCCAGCCCCGAAATACCAGGCAATTCTCCTCTGAACAAGGAACATGACAACCCCAGACGATCGTTTCGGCCTCCTATGGGCCTCGTCAGTGAGGTGCAGCCACATTCCTCTAAGCACACTGGGTAAGGAGTCCACGTCTGGTTTCCCCCATCACCCATAGGGAGACTTCCCCAGGGTCATAATAATTTGCATACAGAGAGAGAAGCGCTCTACCAGGAACGAACAACAGCTCAGTGGCTTGTTCTATGGCGATTTACCACCCGGAAGCAGCCTCTTTTAGACCAGTGTGCTTTTCACAGAAGAAAACTTTCCTGAAGTATATCAGTCTGATCCCGCCAAGTAAGGTCAGTCCAGCCCCGAAATACCAGGCAATTCTCCTCTGAACAAGGAACATGACAACCCCAGACGATCGTTTCGGCCTCCTATGGGCCTCGTCAGTGAGGTGCAGCCACATTCCTCTAAGCACACTGGGCAAGGAGTCCACGTCTGGTTTCCCCCATCACCCATAGGGAGACTTCCCCAGGGTCATAATAATTTGCATACAGAGAGAGAAGCGCTCTACCAGGAACGAACAACAGCTCAGTGGCTTGTTCTATGGCGATTTACCACCCGGAAGCAGCCTCTTTTAGACCAGTGTGCTTTTCACAGAAGAAAACTTTCCTGAAGTATATCAGTCTGATCCCGCCAAGTAAGGTCAGTCCAGCCCCGAAATACCAGGCAATTCTCCTCTGAACAAGGAACATGACAACCCCAGACGATCGTTTCGGCCTCCTATGGGCCTCGTCAGTGAGGTGCAGCCACATTCCTCTAAGCACACTGGGCAAGGAGTCCACGTCTGGTTTCCCCCATCACCCATAGGGAGACTTCCCCAGGGTCATAATAATTTGCATACAGAGAGAGAAGCGCTCTACCAGGAACGAACAACAGCTCAGTGGCTTGTTCTATGGCGATTTACCACCCGGAAGCAGCCTCTTTTAGACCAGTGTGCTTTTCACAGAAGAAAACTTTCCTGAAGTATATCAGTCTGATCCCGCCAAGTAAGGTCAGTCCAGCCCCGAAATACCAGGCAATTCTCCTCTGAACAAGGAACATGACAACCCCAGACGATCGTTTCGGCCTCCTATGGGCCTCGTCAGTGAGGTGCAGCCACATTCCTCTAAGCACACTGGGCAAGGAGTCCACGTCTGGTTTCCCCCATCACCCATAGGGAGACTTCCCCAGGGTCATAATAATTTGCATACAGAGAGAGAAGCGCTCTACCAGGAACGAACAACAGCTCAGTGGCTTGTTCTATGGTGATTTACCACCCGGAAGCAGCCTCTTTTAGACCAGTGTGCTTTTCACAGAAGAAAACTTTCCTGAAGTATATCAGTCTGATCCCGCCAAGTAAGGTCAGTCCAGCCCCGAAATACCAGGCAATTCTCCTCTGAACAAGGAACATGACAACCCCAGACGATCGTTTCGGCCTCCTATGGGCCTCGTCAGTGAGGTGCAGCCACATTCCTCTAAGCACACTGGGCAAGGAGTCCACGTCTGGTTTCCCCCATCACCCATAGGGAGACTTCCCCAGGGTCATAATAATTTGCATACAGAGAGAGAAGCGCTCTACCAGGAACGAACAACAGCTCAGTGGCTTGTTCTATGGCGATTTACCACCCGGAAGCAGCCTCTTTTAGACCAGTGTGCTTTTCACAGAAGAAAACTTTCCTGAAGTATATCAGTCTGATCCCGCCAAGTAAGGTCAGTCCAGCCCCGAAATACCAGGCAATTCTCCTCTGAACAAGGAACATGACAACCCCAGACGATCGTTTCGGCCTCCTATGGGCCTCGTCAGTGAGGTGCAGCCACATTCCTCTAAGCACACTGGGCAAGGAGTCCACGTCTGGTTTCCCCCATCACCCATAGGGAGACTTCCCCAGGGTCATAATAATTTGCATACAGAGAGAGAAGCGCTCTACCAGGAACGAACAACAGCTCAGTGGCTTGTTCTATGGCGATTTACCACCCGGAAGCAGCCTCTTTTAGACCAGTGTGCTTTTCACAGAAGAAAACTTTCCTGAAGTATATCAGTCTGATCCCGCCAAGTAAGGTCAGTCCAGCCCCGAAATACCAGGCAATTCTCCTCTGAACAAGGAACATGACAACCCCAGACGATCGTTTCGGCCTCCTATGGGCCTCGTCAGTGAGGTGCAGCCACATTCCTCTAAGCACACTGGGCAAGGAGTCCACGTCTGGTTTCCCCCATCACCCATAGGGAGACTTCCCCAGGGTCATAATAATTTGCATACAGAGAGAGAAGCGCTCTACCAGGAACGAACAACAGCTCAGTGGCTTGTTCTATGGCGATTTACCACCCGGAAGCAGCCTCTTTTAGACCAGTGTGCTTTTCACAGAAGAAAACTTTCCTGAAGTATATCAGTCTGATCCCGCCAAGTAAGGTCAGTCCAGCCCCGAAATACCAGGCAATTCTCCTCTGAACAAGGAACATGACAACCCCAGACGATCGTTTCGGCCTCCTATGGGCCTCGTCAGTGAGGTGCAGCCACATTCCTCTAAGCACACTGGGCAAGGAGTCCACGTCTGGTTTCCCCCATCACCCATAGGGAGACTTCCCCAGGGTCATAATAATTTGCATACAGAGAGAGAAGCGCTCTACCAGGAACGAACAACAGCTCAGTGGCTTGTTCTATGGCGATTTACCACCCGGAAGCAGCCTCTTTTAGACCAGTGTGCTTTTCACAGAAGAAAACTTTCCTGAAGTATATCAGTCTGATCCCGCCAAGTAAGGTCAGTCCAGCCCCGAAATACCAGGCAATTCTCCTCTGAACAAGGAACATGACAACCCCAGACGATCGTTTCGGCCTCCTATGGGCCTCGTCAGTGAGGTGCAGCCACATTCCTCTAAGTACACTGGTAGAGCGCTTCTCTCTTTGTATGCAAGCTATCTGTAATATGTTTGCTAAAGAATGGTCTAAACCTGGTTCCTTTTTGGGAATGTACTGCTTTTCCTATGGAAGATTAGTACTTATTTTTTAAGGATCCTTTAAGGAAGCTTGAATCCTACCTTAGAAGAGCGTATTTACATACAGTTTATATTCTTAGGATGATATTGCTACTGGTTCAACTTTCTTATCTCAGGTGTAGACAATTTGGAAGCAGATTATTTCAGCCGTCATTTTATTCATCCGGGGGAGTTGTTTCTCCATCCAGATGTGTTTTTTTTTTCAACTTGTACAAATGTGGGGTCTTCTACAATTAGATATGTTGGCCTCTCGCCTGAACAGAAATCTTTAGATACCTTACCAGGTTTGGTGATTGTCAGGCGAAAATGATGAAAGCTTTAGCAGTTCTCTGTTTTCACAACCTGCTTTCTTTTTTTAGTCTCTGGTTCTTCTTCCAACGGGTGATCTCAAAGATTAGTATGGAACAATCTTATGTGTTTCTGATAGCTTCAGCGTGGCTTTTCAGGTTTTGGTATGCAGACTTTGTCCAACTGTCCAGTTGTCAGCTTTGGTCTTTTTTTATAAGACCAGACTTTTTTTTGTCTCAAAGGCCAGTTTTTCATAGGATCTCAAATTTCTAAATTGGAAGGCATGGAATTTGAACACTTACAGTAGTTTTTATTCATGGAAGTTTTTGTGACTTAGTTATTTTTTCTCCATGATACAGGTTTATAAATCTGTTTGAAGGAAATTTTAATTTAGCGTTTGGGAATCCTATATTTTATGGTGTTCCACTCATGATTATTCTTGGCATTCTTTTGAATTCCTTGGAATTTACAGTTTCTTCAGGATGATCTGAATTCAGGTTTTTGTATGTAAATCATTTAAAAAGGACACATTTCTGCTTTTTTTCTCTTATTACATAAACAGATTGTTCAGCTTCCTGATTTTCACTGTTTGGTTCAGGTTTTGTTTCGTATCAAGCCTGTTATTAAATCAATTTCTCCTCCTTGGAGTCTCGATTTGGTTTATACGTTTTTGCAGGTTTTTCCTTTGGAGTCTCTGCATTCTTTGGTTATTTATCTACTTTCTTGGAAAGTGTTATTTCTTTCGTTTTCTCTTCTGCTAGAAGAGTTTCTGAATTGTCTGTCCTCTCTTGTGAGTCTTCTTTCTGATTTCTATCAAGATAAGCTGTTTTGTGAGATACGTCTTACATTTTTTTGCTTTAGGTTGTGAATTTTTAGCAATATTAATGGAGAGATTATTGTTTATTCTTTGTGTTCTATTCCTAGGAATACAATTCTTTGGATGTGGTAAGAATTTAGCAATATTATGTTGAAACTACTTAGATTTCAGTAAGACTTCTAGTTTATTTGTTATTTTTTTCTGGTTGCAGAAAAAGTCTGAAAGCTTTTGCCATTTCCTTGGCATTTTGGTCGGAGCTTTTGATTTTCAAAGCTTATTTGAAGCAGGAGCAGTATTCACCTCAGCGTATTACAGCTCATTCTACTGGATCAGTTGCTATAGCTTGGGTTTTCAAGAATAAAGCTTCAATTGATCTAATTTGTATAGCAGCAGCTTGATCTTCTCTGTATATTGTTACTAAAATGTTACCTTTTTGATGTGTTTGCTTCTTCTGAAGCTGTCTTTGGTAGAAAGGTTCTTCAGGCAGCTGTCTCAGTTTGATTCTAATGCCTATGATTTGAGTTTTTTTTATAATTTTTATGAAAAACAATTAATATTTGGATTTAATTTCTCATCGGAAATAGCTGTTTTTATTTTATCCCTCCCTCTCTAGTGACTCTGTGGACTTCCACATCTTGGGTATTATATACCATACGTCACTAGCTCATGGACTCTTGCCACTTACATGAAAGAAAACATAATTTATGTAAGAACTTACCTAATAAAATAATTTATTTCATAGTGGCAAGAGTCCATGAGACCCACCCTATTTTTTGGTGGTTATAATTTTTTTGAATAAAAGCACATTTTTTTCCAGTGCCCACTTTTTGTATGCTTTTTTACTCCTTTTTATACATCACTACTTGGCTATACATTAAACTAAGGTATGAGTGTGGTGGGAGTTGTATTTATAGGAATTTTGAGGTTTGGGAAACTTCGCCTCCTCCTGGTAGGAATGTATATCCCATACGTCACTAGCTCATGGACTCTTGCCACTATGAAATAAATGAATTTATCAGGTAAGTTCTTACATAAATTATGTTTTTTATAGTTCTATTAGATTAGGTGTAATTGGTTTTTATTTTGGATAATTTTGTTTATTATTTTTTATAATTTAGTGTTTGTTATTTTTTGTAATTTAGTATTTAGTATTTTTTAGTATTTATTTAATTTGTAGTTATTTTAATTGTAGTCTAATAGTTATGTTAGGTTAATTGTTAGTTTAAAAAAAAGGTTTTTTTAATTTCACAGGTAAGTTTGTATTTATTTGAAGATAGGGATATTGTAATTTTAATTTAAAGTTAGGGGGTTGTTAGGTTAATTGTTTAATTTAGTTTTTTTGTGATGTGGGGGGCGGACGGTTTAGGGGTTAATAAGTTTATTTAATGGCGGTGATGTGGGAGGCCAGATGTTTAGGGGTTAATAACTTTATTTAGTGGCGGCGATGTCGGGGAGTGGCGGAATAGGGGTTAATATTTTTATTATAGTGTTGGCAATGTTGGGGTGCAAGGGAATATGGGAAAATAACTTCATTATAGTGGCGGCGATGTCGGGGAGTGGCGGAATAGGGGTTAATAACTTTTATTACTGGCGGCGATGTTGGGAGCGGCAAATTAGGGGTTAATAAATTTATGCAGGTGTCAGCAATGACGTAACTTTTTTTCCCCATAGACATCAATGGGGTTGCGTTACGGCGATCGCCATTCCGTACTTCAGGTGTTAGTTTTTTTTTCTAACACCTTCTCCCCATTGATGTCTATGGGGAAAGTGTGCACAAGCACATATTCTCGGCCCTTGGATTTTGTGCAGTATGGAGCTTATCACCACCATATCGCACACACAAGGCGCTTTTTAAAAACTTGTAATGGCAGCGCTATGGAGGGTGAAATAACACAACTTTTGTTGCGTTCATTTCGCATCCTCTAAAGCGCAAAACTTGTAATCTATCTAGGTCTGACTTGGGGGTAGATTTAACAAGCAGCGGATGCTGCTTTCTATGCCCGAAGTTTCCGGATCACTGGAAACGTAGGTTAAGAAGCAGCGGTCATAAGACCGTTGCTCCTTAACTTGTCTGCCACCTTTTAGGATGATCGACCTCCCCTGCTAGTGGCCGATTGGCCGCAAATGTGCAGAGGGTGGAATTGCACAAGCATTTCACAAGAAATGCTTGTGCAAATTTTAAATGTTGACAGTGTATGCTGTCGGCATTTAGCGATGTAGGGTGGACATGATTCGCTACAGCTAACAATTGGTAAATCTACACTAAGGTTTTTAACTTGAAAACCTGTCTGCATGGCTTTGTGGCTAACAGGCAACGGACCCTGTACGTCCACTACCTGTACGTACCATTACACACTCGCCTGACTGTGTAATTCCTGTTATATTTAGTGCCAGAATGGCTGCAATGTACTGTGAAGGGGTACAAGGGGTTAAAGGGATATTCCTGCTCACACAACAATGCTGTGGTCACATTGTGGCAATTGTCATATCATAATTGCGATATTTTGTCAGTTGCTATATTTACTTTGTAACATTCAACATTAGAACCTCTAGTTTAATATTTCATGTATTTGACCATTTCTCAACTTTAATGAATGTATTCTTCAATTTAAGCCTCATATTAGTGAAAGGCATTTGTGTTCTCTAAGATCTGTAATTGTGAGACAATTCTAGCAAAATACAAAACAAAAAAAAACTTGAGCAACGATAAACCCAAGTTACTTGGGTAAAACTAGACAATGTGTCTATATAGATTGTGTCCTTGTGCATGCTCAGAGCATGTCATGCATGAACAATTTGAGAAATATGATAAACCAGACTAACTTGCCTGGGAAGCACAACAAACATGACTTCAATAGTAAGTCAAATAAACTACAATCTCTATACTTATATCAGGTTATTTACCTATTCTGTACTTGCCACATTGTTTAATACTGAACGAAATATTGATGACGTACAAATATTATATAATAATCTTATTAATAATGCAGAAACCTGGCAAGATACATATGGAAACAACATAGGTCTATAGGGTTACATTTTATTAAATCAGATTATTGTAACCAGCTTTCTAATAGATAAAAGACAGAAAACACAGAGACTGAATATGTGTGTTATGACTTCAAGCGTAATTAAAAATACACAGCAGTTCAATTAAAATAGTGCATTACCCATGGGTGGTTGAACTGTTCCATACGGTAGGCTATAAGGTGGAGGATGTGGTGCATTTTCAAGGTATGAATCTGTGGCACCTAGAAACAAAAATCAATGCAATTTTAAACAAAAGGTAACCCCCCAAAAAGTAGCTCATTTTCTGATGTAATACAGTAAAATCAATGGACTACATTTATCATTGATTGGACAGCCTCATTTTACATGTAACTCATGGAATGCCACCCCCTGCTCTTGCTCAACCAGTTGTATAAGAGCAGGTCTTGTCAATTACCCTCGCTGAATCTGACTGGGTGACTTTCATCCACCAACTGTAAGTTGATGGAGAGGGTTTAGGAAGCAGCAGTTTTCAATAATTTTGCCTAAGAAGAGATCATATTTAATAAACTTAATAATTAATACAGTGATCATCTATTGACACCAAGGCCCCTAGTTTTCAAGCCGTCAACCTCAAATACGCTGGAATTCCGCAGCGTGTTTGTGTCGAGGCTGATTCGCCTTAGTTATCAAGCCCTAGACACTGGCAAAAGTAGAATATAGTGACGTAAGCTTCGATCCACCGGACTCCGACACAGATCGATTCTTACATCACTACAGATGTTCCGAACACAAGTTCGGCACAATCTGACTACTTTTGCTAGTTCTCAAAAACTAGCAGGTACGCTCGGCACTTTTTCGGCCCAGCGTACCTGTTTTCCAAACCGCCGCCCTGGAGGCGGCGGATCCCATAGGAATCAATGGGAGTCTGACCATAGCGAAAGTTCATGTTTGCTGCTGCCAGACATCCCATTGATTCCTATGGGAAACGTCTGCACCTAACACCCTAACATGTACCCCGAGTCTAAACACCACTAATCTGTCCCTCCTACACCGCCGCAACTAAATAAAGTTATTACCCCCTAAACCACCGCTCCCGGAGCCCACCGCAAGCTATAATAAATATGTTAACCCCTAAACCGCCGCTCCCAGTCCCCGCCGCAACTATAATATATGTATTAACCCCTAAACTGCCGCTCCCGGACCCCGCCGCCACCTACATTATACCTATTAACCCCTATCCTGCCCCCCTACACCGCCGCCACTATAATACATTTATTAACCCCTATCCTGCCCCCCTACACCGTCGCCACCTATAAAAAGTTACTAACCCCTATCCTGCCCCCCCTACACCGCCGCCACTGTAATAAAATTGTTAACCCCTAAACCTAAGTCTAACACTAAGCCTAACACCCCCCTAACTTAAATATTAATTAAATAAATCTAAATAATATTTCTATTATTAACTAAATTAATCCTATTTAAAACTAAATACTTACCTTTAAAATAAACCCTAATATAGCTACAATATAAATAATAATTATATTGTAGCTATCTTATGATTTATTTTTATTTTACAGGCAAATTTAAATTTATTTTAACGAGGTACAATAGCTATTAAATAGTTAATAACTATTTAATAGCTACCTAGCTAAAAAAAGAGAAATTTACCTGTAAAATAAAAACTAACCTAAGTTACAATTACATCTAACACTACACTATACTTTAATAAATTATTCCTATTTAAAACTAAATACTTACCTGTAAAATAAACCCTAAGATAGCTACAATGTAATTAATAATTACATTGTAGCTATTTTAGGATTTATATTTATTTTACAGGTAACTTTGTATTTATTT
The DNA here is from genome assembly GCF_027579735.1 of Bombina bombina. Lineage (NCBI taxonomy): Eukaryota > Metazoa > Chordata > Amphibia > Anura > Bombinatoridae > Bombina > Bombina bombina. Next base: position 185,197,489 of record NC_069509.1, read on the forward strand.
TAGCTAGTTAGAATAGTTATTAAATAGTTATTAACTATTTAATAACTACCTAGCTAAAAGAAATACAAAATTACCTGTAAAATAAATCCTAACCTAAGTTACAATTAAACCTAACACTACACTATCATTAAATTAGTTAAATAAATGAGCTACAAATAAATTAAATTCAATTAAATAAACTAACTAAAGTACAAAAAATAAAAAAGTAAAGTTACAAAAAATAAAAAAAATAAGTTACAAACATTTCAAAAATATTACAACAATTTTAAGCTACTTACACCTAATCTAAGCCCCCTAATAAAATAACAAAGCCCCCCAAAATAAAAAAATTCCCTACCCTATTCTACATTAAAAAGTTACCAGCTCTTTTACCTTACCAGCCCTTAAAAGGGCCATTTGCGGGGCATGCCCCAAAGAAAACAGCTCTTTTGCCTGTAAAATAAAAATACAACCCCCCAACATTAAAACCCACCACCCACTTACCCCTAATCTAACCCAAACCCCCTTAAATAAACCTAACACTACCCCCCTGAAGATCATCCTACCTTGAGCCGTCTTCAGCCAGCCGACCACCGATGGAACTGAAGAGGAGATCCGGGGCGGCAGAAGTCATCATCCAGGCGGCGCTGAAGAAGTCTTCCATCCGATTGAAGTCTTCATCCAAGCGGCGTCTTCAATCTTCATCCATCTGGAGCGGAGCCATCTTCAGACGAGCCGACATGGAGCCATCCTCTTCTTCCGATGACTAACGACGAATGAAGTTTCCTTTAAGGAACGTCATCCAAGATGGCTTCCCTTCAATTCCGATTGGCTGATAGGATTCTATCAGCCAATCGGAATTAAGGTAGGAAAAATCTGATTGGCTGATTGAATCAGCCAATCAGATTGAAATTCAATCTGATTGGCTGATTCGGAACAGCCAATAAAATGCAAGCTCAATCTGATTGGCTGATTGGATCAGCCAATCGGATTGAACTTCAATCTGATTGGCTGATTCAATCAGCCAATCATATTTTTTCTACCTTAATTCCAATTGGCTGATAGAATCATATCAGCCAATCGGAATTGAAGGGAAGCCATCTTGGATGACGTTCCTTAAAGGAAACTTCATTCGTCGTTAGTCGTCGGAAGAAGAGGATGGCAGCGGTCATACGACCATTGTTCCTTAACTTGTCTGCCACCTTTTAGGATAATCGACGCCCCCTGCTAGCGGCTGATTGGCCGCAAATGTGCAGGGGGTGGAATTGTGAAATGCTTGTGCAAATTTTAAATCTCGACAGTGTATGCTGTCGGCATTTAGCGATGTCGGGTGGACATGATTCGCTACAGCTAACAATTGGTAAATCTACACTAAGATTTTTAACTTGAAAACCTGTCTGCATGGCTTTGTAGCTAACAGGCAACGGACCCTGTACTTCCACTACCTGTACGTACCATTACACACTCGCCTGACTGTTATATTTAGTGCCAGAATGGCTGCAATGTACTGTGAAGGGGTACAATGGGTTAAAGGGATATTCCTGCTCACACAACAATGCTGTGGTCACATTGTGGCAATTGTCATATCATAATTGTGATATTTTTTCAGTTGCTATATTGAGTTTGTAACATTCAACATTAGAACCTCTTAGTTTAATATTTCATGTATTTGACCATTCCTCAACTTTAATGAATGTATTCTTCAATTTAAGCCTCATATTAGTGAAAAGCATTTGTGTTCTCTAAGATCTGTAATTGTGAGACAATTCTAGCAAAAAAACAAAACAAAAAAAACTTAAGCAACGATAACCCCAAGTTACTTGGGAAAAACTAGACAATGGCCTCTGGTTATCAAGCCGTCAACTGCAAATACGCTGGAATCCCACAGTGTATTTGTGGCGAGGCTGATTCGCCTTAGTTATCAACCCCTACTGCCCGGCAAAAGTAGAATAGTGACGTAAGCTTCGATCCGCCGGACTCAGTCCGACACAGATTGATGCTTACGTCACTACAGATGTTCCGAATGCAAGTTCGGCACAATCTGACTAATTTTGGTAGTTATCAAACTACTAGCAGGTACGCTCGCCACTATTCTGGGCCAGCGTACCTGGATTTCAATCCACCGCCCTGGAGGTGGTGGATCCCATTGGAATCAATGGGAGTCTGACCATAGCGAAAGCTAATGTTCGTTGCTGCCCGATATCCTATTGATTCCTATAGGAAACGTCTGCACCTAACACCCTAACATGTACCCCCAGTCTAAACACCCCTAATCTGCGACCTCCACACCGCCGCAACTAAATAAATTTATTACCCCCTAAACCACCGCTCCAGGACCCAGCTGCTACCTACATTATACATATTAACCCCTAATCTGCTGCCCCCTATACCGCCACCACCTACATACACTAATTAACCCCTATCCTGCGTATCCCGGATCCCGCCGCAACTAAACAAATTGTTTAACCCCTAAACCGCCGCTCCCGGACCCCACCACCACCTATATTAAACGTATTAACCCCTATCCTGCCCCCCCCCTATACCGCCGCCACCTATATTAAAATTATTAACCCTTAAACCTAAGTCTAACACTAACCCTACCCCACCCAACTTAAATATTATTTTAATAAATCTAAATAAAAATTACTATTATTAACTAAATTATTCCTATTTAAAACTAAATACTTACCTATAAAATAAACCCTAAGATAGCTACAATATAACTAATAGTGTAGATTGCGGCGGTGTAGTGGGGGGCAGGATAGGGGTTAATAGGCATGATGTAGGTGGAGGCAGGGTCCGGAAGCGGCGGTTTAGGGGTTAATACATTTATTATGGTTGCGGCGGGGTCCAGGAGGGCTTAGATTAGGTGTAATTAGTTTAAATTTCTTGTAATTTTTTTTATTTTCTGTAATTTAGTGTTGTTGTTTTTTTGTACTATAGTTTAGTTTATTTAATTGTATTTAATTTTAGGTCATTGTAGGTAATTTATTTAATTAATTTATTGATAGTGTAGTGTTAGGTTTAATTGTAACTTAGGTTAGGATTTATTTTACAGGTAATTTTGTAAGTATTTTAACTAGGTAGCTATTAAATATTTAATAACTATTTAATAACTATTGTACCTAGTTAAAATAAATACAAAGTTGCCTGTAAAATAAATATAAATCCTAAAATAGCTAAAATATAATTATTAGTTATATTGTAGCTATCTTAGGGTTTATTTTACAGGTAAGTATTTAGTTTTAAAAAGGAATAATTTAGTTAATAATAGTAATTTTTATTTAGATTTATTAAAATTATATTAAAGTTAGGGGGGTGTTAGTGTTAGTGTTAGACTTAGGTTTAGGGGTTAATAAGTTTAATATAGGTGGTGGTGGGGTCTGGGAGCGGCGGTTTAGGGGTTAATAAGTTTAATATAGATTGCGGCGGTGTAGTGGGGGGCAGGATACGGGTTAATAGGTATGATGTAGGTGGCGGCGGGGTCCGGGAGCGGCGGTTTAGGTGTTAATATATTTATTATGGTTGTGGCGGGGTCTAGGAGCGGCGGTTTAGGGGGTAAAACAGTGTAGTTTAGTGTGGGTGCCTAGTGACAGGCTATCAAAAAATCTGCGAAGAAGCCGATGAGCAGCGAGATTGATGACTCTTAGTTAACAAAAGTCCACTGCTCATCGCTCCGTACTTGGTGCGCAGCTTCTTGACAGCTTTTTTTGATAACTTTGGTGAACGTATTCAGGTCCATGGCGGTGATGGTAGGCGAGCGTATTGGGCCGGCGAATGCAGCTAAGTAGACGGCTTCATAACTAGAGGCCATAGTGTCTAGATAGATTGTGTCTTTGTGCATGCTCAGAGCATGTCATGCATGAACAATTTGAGAAATATGATAAACCAGACTAACTTGCCTGGGAAGCACAACAAACATGACTTCAATAGTAAGTTAAATAAACTACAATCTCTATACTTATATCAGGTTATTTACGTATTCTGTACTTGCCACATTGTATAATACTGAACGATATATTGATGACGTACAAATATTATATAATAATCTTATTAATAATGCGGAAACCTGGCAAGATACATATGGAAACAACATAGGTCTATAGGTTTACATTTTATTAAATCAGATTATTGTAACCAGCTTTCTGATAGATAAAAGACAGAAAACACAGAGACTGAATATGTGTGTTATGACTTCAAGCATAATTAAAAATTCACAGCAGTTCAATTAAAATAGTGCATTACCCATGGGCGGTTGAACTGTTCCATACGGTAGGCTATAAGGTGGAGGATGTGGTGCATTTTCAAGGTATGAATCTGTGGCACCTAGAAACAAAAATCAATGCAATTTTAAACAAAAGGTAACCCCCAAAAAGTAGCTCATTTTCTGGTGTAATACAGTAAAATCAATGGACTACATTTATCATTGATTGGACAGCCTCATTTTACATGGAACTCATGGAATGTTACCCCCTGCTCTTGCTCAACCAGTTGTATAAGAGCAGGTCTTGTCAATTACCCTCGCTGAATCTGACTGGGTGACTTTCATCCACCAACTGTAAGTTGATGGAGAGGGTTTAGGAAGCAGCAGTTTTCAATAATTTTGCCTAAGAAGAGATCATTTTTAATAAACTTAATAATTAATACAGTGATCATCTATTGACACCAAGGCTTTGCTAGGAGGATTGCTGGCCTA
>NC_069509.1:185207163-185277163 GCF_027579735.1 Bombina bombina
TTCCATCCTCATCCAGCCAGCAAAGCCTTTATCCAGGAGGCCTCTTCGATCTTCATCCATCTGGTGAAGTCCTCATCCAAGCGGAAAGAAATGTTCATCCAGACGGCATCTCTATCTTTATCCATCCGGCGCGGAGCGGGGCAGCAAATTAGGGGTTAACAACTGTAATGTAGGTGGCAGCAATGTTAGGGGCAGCAGATTAGGGATTAATAACTGTAATGTAGGTGGCAGTAATGTTAGGGGCAGCAGATTAGGGATTAATAACTGTAATGTAGGTGGCAGCGATGTTAGGGGCAGCAGATTAGGGGTTAATAACAGTAATGTAGGTGGCAGCAATGTTAGGGGCAGCAGATTAGGGATTAATAACTGTAATGTAGGTGGCAGCGATGTTAGGGGCAGCAGATTAGGGATTAATAACTGTAATGTAGGTGGCAGCAATGTTAGGGGCAGTAGATTAGGGATTAATAATTTGTGCTAAATGGTTAAAGGAAGGAGCGCCTAATTGAGGCTAGGTCTTAATGCTAATGTGATATAGATGCCACAGAGGTCCGTCTGTTAACAGATATATTATGTTAATGGTATGGATAGATAGCACAAAAAACGAGGAGGACAAATGAAAAGGATATATATGATATATAAGATTTTATGTATGATTTTATATGATTGTAGAGTTATGTGCAATTCTTACTACATTAAAAGGTTAATTTAATACAAATTAGATTAAAAGGTCAATTTAATACAAATATGCCATGGATCCATGTAAAAAAAAAATCACATACAAAAAGTTAAAACAACTGATAAAAATTTGAACAGTTAATACAAATCTGACAACGGTCACAATAGTCTGCAATAGTATAACAGATTAAAACAATTAATATGGCATAGGAAATACTAAATACTAAAGTGCATATGCTAATAAGATTGCTAATAAGATTGTAACACAGTGCAATAAAAAGGCAACCCTAAATAGGGTGGTGTAAAAATAAAAATAAAAATAGAATTAGTGCATCATGAGATGTCCCAAATACAAAGTTCCAATATGTCCAAATGTTCAAAAGAAATGGTCTAAATTAATCCAAAATGTTAGTGTTAATGTGATGCAGTGGTAAAATCAAATCCAAGTGAAGAAAAATATAAAATCAAAAATGAAAAACAAAAATCAAAAACCAAAAGGCAAAAATCAACATCACACTTGTTCAATTGCTGTGATGTGATGAATCCAAACTTAAACTGTGATAAAACCTTGGGGGTGATCAAATAAAAAATATGTTGTTCTTTAAATCCTGTGAAAAAAGAAAATATACAAATAGAGCAGTACTGTTTCCAAATAGCTACAAATATGAAAAGTATCTCACCATATAAGCCAACGCGTTTCGGCCCACTTTTAGGGCCTTTCTCAAGACTGAGTCTTGAGAAATATTGTTTGTGTAATACATTTCTTTTTATTGGGAACAGGATTATCACGAGCAAAAGTGAACCTACATACATAGAGGCCGAATTATTAAATGTCTTGCGCACCTGATCCGACAGTGCGGATCAGGTCCGCAAGACATCGCTGAATACGGAGAGCAATACGCTCTCCGTATTCAGCCTTGCACCAGCAGCTCACAAGAGCTGCTGGTGCAACGCCAACCCCTGCAAACTCGCGGCAAATGGGCCGCCAGCAGGGGGTGTCAATCAACCCGATCGTACTCGAGGGTTATGGAGCAGCGGTCTTTAGACCGCAGCTCCATAACTTGTGTTTCTGGTGAGTCTGAAGACTCGCCAGAAACACGGGGCATCAAGCTACATTTGGAGCTTGATAGATAGGCCCTTTTATGTAGACAGGAGAGAAGTGCTGATCTGCGGATGGATAGTGCTCAGTAGTACAGAACTTTTCTGCAGTATATCAGCCTGACTCCATCTGTAAGGACACTCCAGCCATAAAATAACAGTCAGTTCTTTTCTGAACTAAGGATGTACATGTCAGCCTCATCAGTGCATGTGCAGTTATATCTCTCTAGGTACAGTGGGTCAAAGGGTCTATCTCTGGTTCCCCCTCATCACCCTGAGGGAGACCAAACCCCCAAGGGTCATTTACTTAGTAGCCCTATGAATTAACAAATGTATATACTTATTGGCTGACACAGAAATCCTTTAACCGACATGGACATTGCTGAATCGGTATTGACCTAGTGTAAATCTGAAGCGATTCCTGACTGAAGAAAATCCTTTTGAGTAAATATTTTAACTGTATGAACAAATCAGCCACATTTTTGTTGCTTTATTTAATTTGTTTTTGTTTTTTTATTAAAGAGAACACTCATTTATAGTTTTTGAATGAATAAGATAAATATGGAAATGCTCACATCTATTACATATAGAACAGGGAATAAAATGGTGCGTTACCCATGGTTGGTGAAAACGGTTTTCCAGGCATTGGAGCGCTAGGTACGGGATATAGCGGTCCTTTAGGATAATCCATATCACCTAAAAGAATATAAAAGCATTTGTTACACAAGAAGTAAATCTCCTCCCATAAAATTAAACTACATTCTTTTCAATTACTTTTAAAGGATATGTCATATTTTTTGTAAATATCTTTTGTATGTGAATAGAGTCCTGTATTATCTGCTGCACTATTCACTGCTCTCTGGGGGTTTTTCCCCTGTGTAACTCTCTTCTGTATGTGAATAGAGTTCTGTAACATCTGCTGCACTATTCACTGCTCTCTGGGGGGTTTTCCCCTGTGTAACTCTCTTCTGTATATGAATAGAGTCCTGTAACATCTGCTGCTCTATGCACTGCTCTCTGGGTTTTCTCCCCTGTGTAACTCTCTTTTGTATGTTAATACGAGTCGGGTAACATCTGCTGCACTATTCACTGTTCTCTGGGTTTTCTCCCCTGTGTAACTCTTTTTTGTAAGTGAATAGAGTCCTGTAATATCTGCTGCACTATTCACTGCTCTCTGGGTTTTCTCCCCTGTGTAACTCTCTTTTGTAAGTGAATAGAGTCCTGTAATATCTGCTGCACTATTCACTGCTCTCTGGGTTTTCTCCCCTGTGTAACTCTCTTTTGTAAGTGAATACGAGTCAAGTAACATCTGCTGCACTATTCACTGCTCACTGGGTTTTCTCCCCTGTGTAACTCTCTTTTGTAAGTGAATAGAGTCCTGAAATATCTGCTGCACTATTCCCTGCTCTCTGGGTTTTCCCCTATGTAACTCTCTTTTAGTAAGTGAATTGAGTCCTGTAATATCTGCTGTACTATTCACTACTCTCTGGGTTTTCTCCCCTGTGTAACTATCTTCTGTATGTGAATAGCATTCTGTATCATCTGCTGCACTATTCACTGCTCTCTGGGTTTTCTCCCCCATGTAACTCTTTTGTATGTGACTAGAGTCCTGTAACATCTGCTGCACTATTCACTGCTCTCTGGGTTTTCTCCCCTGTGTAACTCTCTTCTGTATGTGAATAGAGTCCTGTAACATCTGCTGCACTATTCACTGCTCTCTGGGTTTTCTCCCCTGTATAACTCTCTTTTGTAAGTGAATAGAGTCCTGTAACATCTGCTGGACTATTCACTGCTCTCTGGGTTTTCTCCCCTGTATAACTCTCTTTTGTAAGTGAATAGAGTCTTGTAACATGTGCTGCACTATTCATTGCTCTCTGGGATTTCTCCCGTGTGTAACTCTCTTTTGTAAGTGAATAGAGTCCTGTAATATCTGCTGTTCTATTCACTTCTCTCTGGGTTTTCTCCCCTGTGTAACTCTCTTTTGTAAGTGAATAGAGTCCTGTAACATCTGCTGCACTATTCACTGCTCTCTCGGTTTTCTCCTCTGTGTAACTCTCTTCTGTATGTGAATAGAGTCCTGTAACATCTGCTGCACTATTCACTGCTCTCTGGTTTTTCTCCCCTGTGTAACTCTCTTTTGTAAGTGAATAGAGTCCTGTAACATCTGCTGCACTATTCACTGCTCTCTGGTTTTTCTCCCCTGTGTAACTCTCTTTTGTAAGTGAATAGAGTCCTGTAATATCTGCTGCTTTATGTACTGCTCTCTGGGTTTTCTCCCCTGTGTAACTCTATTTTGTAAGTGAATAGTCATGCAACATCTGCTGCACTATTAACTTCTCTCTGGGTTTTCTCCCCTTTGTAACTCTATTTTGTAAGTGAATAGTCATGTAACATCTGCTGGACTATTCACTGCTCTCTGGGTTTTCTCCCCTGTGTAACTCTCTTCTGTATGTGAATAGAGTCCTGTAACATCTGCTGCACTATTCATTGATCTCTGGAATTTCTCCCCTGTGTAACTCTCTTCTGTATGTGAGTAGCATTCTGTATCATCTGCTGCACTATTCACTGCTCTCTGGGTTTTCTCTCCTGTGTAACTCTCTTTTGTAAGTGAATAGAGTCCTGTAATATCTGCTGTTCTATTCACTTCTCTCTGAGTTTTCTCCCCTTTGTAACTCTCTTTTGTATGTGAATAGAGTCCTGTAACATCTGCTGCACTATTCACTGCTCTCTCGGTTTTCTCCTCTGTGTAACTCTCTTCTGTATGTGAATAGAGTCCTGTAACATCTGCTGCACTATTCACTGCTCTCTGGGTTTTCTCCCCTGTATAACTCTCTTTTGTAAGTGAATAGAGTCCTGTAACATCTGCTGGACTATTCACTGCTCTCTGGGTTTTCTCCCCTGTATAACTCTCTTTTGTAAGTGAATAGAGTCCTGTAATATCTGCTGTTCTATTCACTTCTCTCTGGGTTTTCTCCCCTGTGTAACTCTCTTTTGTAAGTGAATAGAGTCCTGTAACATCTGCTGCACTATTCACTGCTCTCTCTGTTTTCTCCTCTGTGTAACTCTCTTCTGTATGTGAATAGAGTCCTGTAACATCTGCTGCACTATTCACTGCTCTCTGGGTTTTCTCCCCTGTATAACTCTCTTTTGTAAGTGAATAGAGTCCTGTAACATCTGCTGGACTATTCACTGCTCTTTGGGTTTTCTCCCCTGTGTAACTCTCTTTTGTAAGTGAATAGAGTCCTGTAATATCTGCTGTTCTATTCACTTCTCTCTGAGTTTTCTCCCCTTTGTAACTCTCTTTTGTATGTGAATAGAGTCCTGTAACATGTGCTGCACTATTCATTGCTCTCTGGGATTTCTCCCCTGTTTAACTCTCTTTTGTAAGTGAATAGAGTCCTGTAATATCTGCTGTTCTATTCACTTCTCTCTGAGTTTTCTCCCCTTTGTAACTCTCTTTTGTATGTGAATAGAGTCCTGTAACATCTGCTGCACTATTCACTGCTCTCTCGGTTTTCTCCTCTGTGTAACTCTCTTCTGTATGTGAATAGAGTCCTGTAACATCTGCTGCACTATTCACTGCTCTCTGGGTTTTCTCCCCTGTATAACTCTCTTTTGTAAGTGAATAGAGTCCTGTAACATCTGCTGGACTATTCACTGCTCTCTGGGTTTTCTCCCCTGTATAACTCTCTTTTGTAAGTGAATAGAGTCCTGTAATATCTGCTGTTCTATTCACTTCTCTCTGGGTTTTCTCCCCTGTGTAACTCTCTTTTGTAAGTGAATAGAGTCCTGTAACATCTGCTGCACTATTCACTGCTCTCTCTGTTTTCTCCTCTGTGTAACTCTCTTCTGTATGTGAATAGAGTCCTGTAACATCTGCTGCACTATTCACTGCTCTCTGGGTTTTCTCCCCTGTATAACTCTCTTTTGTAAGTGAATAGAGTCCTGTAACATCTGCTGGACTATTCACTGCTCTTTGGGTTTTCTCCCCTGTGTAACTCTCTTTTGTAAGTGAATAGAGTCCTGTAATATCTGCTGCTTTATGTACTGCTCTCTGGGTTTTCTCCCCTGTGTAACTCTCTTTTGTAAGTGAATAGTCATGCAACATCTGATGCACTATTAACTTCTCTCTGGGGTTTCTCTCCTGTGTAACTCTCTTTTGTAAGTGCATAGAGTCCTGGAACATCTGCAGGACTATCCACTGCTCTTTGGGTTTTCTCTCCTGTGTAACTCTCTTTTAGTAAGTGAATAGAGTCCTGTAATATCTGCTGCACTATTCACTGCTCTCTGGGTTTTCTCCCCTGTGTAACTCTCTTCTGTATGTGAATAGCATTCTGTATCATCTGCTGCACTATTCACTGCTCTCTGGGTTTTCTCCCCCATGTAACTCTCTTTTGTATGTGAATAGAGTCCTGTAACATCTGCTGCACTATTCACTGCTCTCTGGGTTTTATCCCCTGTGTAACTCTCTTCTGTATGTGAATAGAGTCCTGTAATATCTGCTGTTCTATTCACTTCTCTCTGAGTTTTCTCCCCTTTGTAACTCTCTTTTGTATGTGAATAGAGTCCTGTAACATCTGCTGCACTATTCACTGCTCTCTCGGTTTTCTCCTCTGTGTAACTCTCTTCTGTATGTGAATAGAGTCCTGTAACATCTGCTGCACTATTCACTGCTCTCTGGGTTTTCTCCCCTGTATAACTCTCTTTTGTAAGTGAATAGAGTCCTGTAACATCTGCTGGACTATTCACTGCTCTCTGGGTTTTCTCCCCTGTATAACTCTCTTTTGTAAGTGAATAGAGTCCTGTAATATCTGCTGTTCTATTCACTTCTCTCTGGGTTTTCTCCCCTGTGTAACTCTCTTTTGTAAGTGAATAGAGTCCTGTAACATCTGCTGCACTATTCACTGCTCTCTCTGTTTTCTCCTCTGTGTAACTCTCTTCTGTATGTGAATAGAGTCCTGTAACATCTGCTGCACTATTCACTGCTCTCTGGGTTTTCTCCCCTGTATAACTCTCTTTTGTAAGTGAATAGAGTCCTGTAACATCTGCTGGACTATTCACTGCTCTTTGGGTTTTCTCCCCTGTGTAACTCTCTTTTGTAAGTGAATAGAGTCCTGTAATATCTGCTGTTCTATTCACTTCTCTCTGAGTTTTCTCCCCTTTGTAACTCTCTTTTGTATGTGAATAGAGTCCTGTAACATGTGCTGCACTATTCATTGCTCTCTGGGATTTCTCCCCTGTTTAACTCTCTTTTGTAAGTGAATAGAGTCCTGTAATATCTGCTGTTCTATTCACTTCTCTCTGAGTTTTCTCCCCTTTGTAACTCTCTTTTGTATGTGAATAGAGTCCTGTAACATCTGCTGCACTATTCACTGCTCTCTCGGTTTTCTCCTCTGTGTAACTCTCTTCTGTATGTGAATAGAGTCCTGTAACATCTGCTGCACTATTCACTGCTCTCTGGGTTTTCTCCCCTGTATAACTCTCTTTTGTAAGTGAATAGAGTCCTGTAACATCTGCTGGACTATTCACTGCTCTCTGGGTTTTCTCCCCTGTATAACTCTCTTTTGTAAGTGAATAGAGTCCTGTAATATCTGCTGTTCTATTCACTTCTCTCTGGGTTTTCTCCCCTGTGTAACTCTCTTTTGTAAGTGAATAGAGTCCTGTAACATCTGCTGCACTATTCACTGCTCTCTCTGTTTTCTCCTCTGTGTAACTCTCTTCTGTATGTGAATAGAGTCCTGTAACATCTGCTGCACTATTCACTGCTCTCTGGGTTTTCTCCCCTGTATAACTCTCTTTTGTAAGTGAATAGAGTCCTGTAACATCTGCTGGACTATTCACTGCTCTTTGGGTTTTCTCCCCTGTGTAACTCTCTTTTGTAAGTGAATAGAGTCCTGTAATATCTGCTGCTTTATGTACTGCTCTCTGGGTTTTCTCCCCTGTGTAACTCTCTTTTGTAAGTGAATAGTCATGCAACATCTGCTGCACTATTAACTTCTCTCTGGGGTTTCTCTCCTGTGTAACTCTCTTTTGTAAGTGCATAGAGTCCTGGAACATCTGCAGGACTATCCACTGCTCTTTGGGTTTTCTCTCCTGTGTAACTCTCTTTTAGTAAGTGAATAGAGTCCTGTAATATCTGCTGCACTATTCACTGCTCTCTGGGTTTTCTCCCCTGTGTAACTCTCTTCTGTATGTGAATAGCATTCTGTATCATCTGCTGCACTATTCACTGCTCTCTGGGTTTTCTCCCCCATGTAACTCTCTTTTGTATGTGAATAGAGTCCTGTAACATCTGCTGCACTATTCACTGCTCTCTGGGTTTTATCCCCTGTGTAACTCTCTTCTGTATGTGAATAGAGTCCTGTAACATCTGCTGCACTATTCATTGCTCTCTGGGATTTCTCCCCTATGTAACTCTCTTCTGTATGTGAATAGCATTCTGTATCATCTGCTGCACTATTCACTGCTCTCTGGGTTTTCTCTCCTGTGTAACTCTCTTTGTAAGTGAATAGAGTCTTGTAACATGTGCTGCACTATTCATTGCTCTCTGGGATTTCTCCCCTGTGTAACTCTCTTTTGTAAGTGAATAGAGTCCTGTAATATCTGCTGTTCTATTCACTTCTCTCTGGGTTTTCTCCCCTGTGTAACTCTCTTTTGTGAGTGAATAGAGTCCTGTATCGTCTGCTGCACTATTCACTGCTCTCTGGGTTTTCTCCTCTGTGTAACTCTCTTCTGTATGTGAATAGAGTCCTGTAACATCTGCTGCACTATTCACTGCTCTCTGGGTTTTCTCCCCTGTGTAACTCTCTTTTGTAAGTGAATAGAGTCCTGTAATATCTGCTGCTTTATGTACTGCTCTCTGGGTTTTCTCCCCTGTGTAACTCTCTTTTGTAAGTGAATAGTCATGCAACATCTGCTGCACTATTAATTACTCTCTGGGGTTTCTCCCCTGTGTAACTCTCTTTTGTAAGTGCATAGAGTCCTGTAACATCTGCTGGACTATCCACTGCTCTTTGGGTTTTCTCCCCTGTGTAACTCTCTTTTGTAAGTGAATAGAGTCCTGAAATATCTGCTGCACTGTTCCCTGGGTTTTCCCCTATGTAACTCTCTTTTAGTAAGTGAATAGAGTCCTGTAATATCTGCTGCACTATTCACTGCTCTCTGGGTTTTCTCCCCTGTGTAACTCTCTTCTGTATGTGAATAGCATTCTGTATCATCTGCTGCACTATTCACTGCTCTCTGGGTTTTCTCCCCATGTAACTCTCTTTTGTATGTGAATAGAGTCCTGTAACATCTGGTGCACTATTCATTGCTCTCTGGGATTTCTCCCCTGTGTAACTCTCTTCTGTATGTGAATAGCATTCTGTATCATCTGCTGCACTATTCACTGCTCTCTGGGTTTTCTCTCCTTTGTAACTCTCTTTTGTAAGTGAATAGAGTCTTGTAACATGTGCTGCACTATTCATTGCTCTCTGGGATTTCTCCCCTGTGTAACTCTCTTTTGTAAGTGAATAGAGTCCTGTAATATCTGCTGTTCTATTCACTTTTCTCTGGGTTTTCTCCCCTGTGTAACTCTCTTTTGTGAGTGAATAGAGTCCTGTATTGTCTGCTGCACTATTCACTGCTCTCTGGGTTTTCTCCCCTGTGTAACTCTCTTTTGTAAGTGAATAGAGTCCTGTAACATCTGCTGCACTATTCACTGCTCTCTCGGTTTTCTCCTCTGTGTAACTCTCTTCTGTATGTGAATAGTCATGCAACATCTGCTGCACTATTAATTACTCTCTGGGGTTTCTCCCCTGTGTAACTCTCTTTTGTAAGTGCATAGAGTCCTGTAACATCTGCTGGACTATTCACTGCTCTTTGGGTTTTCTCCCCTGTGTAACTCTCTTTTGTTAATGAATAGAGTCCTGTAATATCTGCTGCTTTATGTACTGCTCTCTGGGTTTTCTCCCCTGTGTAACTCTCTTTTGTAAGTGCATAGAGTCCTGTAACATCTGCTGCACTATTCACTGCTCTCTGGGTTTTTGCCCCTGTGTAAACTTTCTTTTGTGTGTGAATAGAGTCGAGTAACATCTGCTGCACTATTCACTGCTATCTGTGTTTTCTCTCCTGTGTAACTCTCTTTTATATGTGAATAGAGTCCTATAATATCTGGTGCACTATTTACTGCTCTCTGTGTTTTCTCCTCTGTGTAACTCTCTTTGTAAGTGAATAGAGTCCTGCAACATCTGCTGCACTATTCATTGCTCTCTGGGATTTCTTCCCTGTGTAACTCTCTTTTGTGAGTGAATAGAGTACTGTAATATCTGCTGCACTATTCACTGCTCTCTGGGGTTTCTCCCCTGTGTAATTCTCTTTTGTGAGTGAATAGAGTCCTGTAATATCTGCTGCACTATTTGCTGCTATCTGGGGTTTTCTCCCCTGTGTAACTCTCTTTGTAAGTGAATAGAGTCCTGTAATATCTGCTGCACTATTCACTGCTCTCTGGGTTTTTGCCACTGTGTAACTCTCTTTTGTATGTGAATAGAGTCCTGTAACATCTGCTGCACTATTCACTTCTCTCTGGGTTTTCTCTCCTGTGTAACTCTCTTTTTAAGTGAATAGAGTCCTGTAACATCTGCTGCACTATGCACTGCTCTCTGCATTTTCCTGAGTGTAACTCTCTTTTGGTAAGTGAATAGAGTCCTGTAATATCTGCTGCACTATTCACTGCTCTCTGGGTTTTCCCGAATGTAACTCTCTTTTGGTAAGTGAATAGAGTCCTGTAATATATGCTGCACTATTCACTGCTCTCTGCATTTTTCTAATGTGTAACTCTCTTTTGTATGTAAATAGAGTCCTGTAACATCTGCTGCACTATTCACATCTCTCTGGGTTTTCTCCCCTGTGTAACTCTCTTTTTAAGTGAATATAGTTGTGTAACATCTGCTGCACTATTCACTGCTCTCTGCATTTTCCCAAGTGCAACTCTCTTTTGGTAAGTGAATAGAGTCCTGTAACATCTGCTGCACTATTCACTCCTCTCTGGGTTTTCTTCCCTGTGTAACTCTCTTTTATATGTGAATAGAGTCCTGTAATATCTGGTGCACTATGTACTGCTCTCTGGGTTTTCTCCTCTGTGTAACTCTCTTTGTAAGTGAATAGAGTCCTGTAACATCTGCTGCACTATTCACTTCTCTCTGCATTTTCCCCTGTGTAACTCTCTTTTGGTAAGTGAATAGTGTCCTGTAACATCTGCTGCACTATTCACTGCTCTCTGGGTTTTTGCCACCGTGTAACTCTCTTTTGTATGTGAATAGAGTCATGTAACATCTGCTGCACTATTCACTTCTCTCTTGGTTTTCTCTCCTGTGTAACTCTCTTTTTAAGTGAATAGAGTCCTGTAACATCTGCTGCACTATGCACTACTCTCTGCATTTTCCTGAGTGTAACTCTCTTTTGGTAAGTGAATAGAGTCCTGTAATATCTGCTGCACTATTCACTGCTCTCTGGGTTTTCCCGAATGTAACTCTCTTTTGTTAAGTGAATAGAGTCCTGTAATATATGCTGGACTTTTTACTGCTCTCTGCATTTTTCTAATGTGTAACTCTCTTTTGTATGTAAATAGAGTCCTGTAACATCTGCTGCACTATTCACATCTCTCTGGGTTTTCTCCCCTGTGTAACTCTCTTTTTAAGTGAATAGAGTCGTGTAACATCTGCTGCACTATTCACTGCTCTCTGCATTTTCCCAAGTGTAACTCTCTTTTGGTAAGTGAATAGAGTCCTGTAATATCTGCTGCACTATTCACTTCTCTCTGGGTTTTCTCCCCTGTGTAACTCTCTTACTAAGTGAATAGAGTCCTGTAACATCTGCTGCACTATTCACTGCTCTCTGTATTTTCCAGAGTGTAACTCTCTTTTGGTAAGTGAATAGAGTCCTGTAATATCTGCGGCACTATTCACTGCTCTCTGGGTTTTCCCGAATGTAACTCTCTTTTGGTAAGTGAATAGAGTCCTGTAATATCTGCTGCACTATTCACTGCTCTCTGGGTTTTCACCCCTGTGTAAACTCTCTTTTGTATGTGAATAGAGTCCTGTAACATCTGCTTTACTATTCACTGCTATCTGGGTTTTCTCCCCTGTGTAACTCTCTCTTGTATGTAAATAGAGTCCTGTATTATCTGCTGTACTATTTACTGCTCTCTGTGTTTTCTCCCCTGTGTAACTCTCTTTTATATGTGAATAGAGTCCTGTAATATCTGGTGCACTATTTACTGCTCTCTGGGTTTTCTCTTCTGTGTAACTCTCTTTGTAATTGAATAGAGTCCTGTAACATCTGCTGTACTATTCACTGCTCTTTGGGTTTTCTCCTCTGTGTAACTCTCTTTGTAAGTGAATAGAGTCATGTAACATCTGCTGCACTATTCAATTCTCTCTGGGTTTTCTCCCCTGTGTAACTCTCTTTTGTAAGTGAATAGAGTCCTTTAACATCTGCTGCACTATTCACTTCTCTCTGGGTTTTCTCCTCTGTGTAACTCTCTTTTGAAAGTGAATAGAGTCCTGTGACATCTGCTGCCCTATTCACTGCTCTCTGCATTTTCCCCTGTATAACTCTCTTTTGGTAAGTGAATAGAGTCCGGTAATATCTGCTGCACTATTCCCTGCTCTCTGGGTTTTCCCGAGTGTAACTCTCTTTTGTTAAGTGAATAGAGCCCTGTAATATCTGCTGCACTATTCACTGCTCTCTGCGTTTTCCCCCTATGTAACTCTCTTTTGGTAAGTGAATAAAGTCCTGTAATATCTGCTGTACTATTCACTGCTCTCTTCATGTTTCTCCCCTGTGTTACTCTCTTTTGGTAAGTGAATAGAGTCATATAACATCTGCTGCACTATTCACTGCTCTCTAGGTTTTTTCCCCTGTGTAACTCTCTTTTGTAAGTGAGTAGCTTCCTATAACATCTGCTGCACTATTCACTGCTCTCTGGGTTTTTCTCACCGGTGTAAATCTCTTTTGTAATTGAATAGCATCCTGTAATATCTGCTGCACTATTCACTGCTCTTTGGGTTTTTCTCCCCTGTGTAATTCTCTTTTGTAAGTGAATAGAGTCCTGTAACATCTGCAGACTCATATGCATTTCATCTAAATAAGTAATTTAATACAAATAAATCATTTTAACTTGCAAGGACATGAAAGTGCAGATAGAAATTGTTGTTATGTGATAGTTATACAGAAGCTATAGTGTAATAATAAAATATGCTATGGGGTCTTAAGTAATTAAATGCCCTATCATCCTGGCTTGCTGTATTATAAGATAACATAACTGACTGAACCATAATAATAACTTATTTAACATAACTTATAAATAAAGACAATACACAGAGTGTGGGAAAAGACCCATGGGTCATGTTTATTGTGAAACAAGAGACCCGGCTTAAAGCAACAAGGCAAACCTACACCAGGTGGCAGCAATCTAGCTAGGAGAGTAAGCACCCCCTGCTAGGAAGATGGGCGCGCCCGTGAATGCCGTCACAAGTGGAGCTTAGCTGCATGCAGAAGGGCTTAGGGAGTTCTCGGCAATGTCAAAATGGGGGAGGGACCCCAGGCACGTGCCTGTGGACACTACCCTTTCCTTGGGGCAGCCGTCACTCTACCTCTGATGGCAAACTGGGGTGCGGGCCAACTGCCCAACCAGGGTGTAGATGAAAAACTCTGTACCAGTAGGACCAGATGTGACTAGGAGCATGTGAATGCCACTACCTGGGGAGTAAAAAACTACTGTCCTTGGACTTAAGGAAATGAGCCACGTAGCCCTCATCCAGCCTCAGACCCCTGCTGGAAACACCAAAGTGATGTCCAACCTAAAGATTGCCGCCTTACCAGATTCAAGAGAGGGAGGGAAGCTGTGAAGACAAGCTGGAACGAGGGTCTGTAACCTGACTTCTTATAGGTAAGCCAAATCCCCACCCATACTAATGCAACATTGTTGCCCCTTCACAGCTAGCACACTCCTATGGGCCTTAATTCTTATGTTTGTTACGTGCTATTCTGCCCTCCATTGTCTTAAGTAATTAAATGCCCTATCCTCCTGGCTTGCTGTATTATAACATAACAGTCATAGAACTGACTGAACCATAATAATAACTTGTATAACTTATAAATAAAGACAATACACAGAGTGGGGGAAAAAAACCCTGGGTCACGTTTATTGTGAAACAAGAGAACCGGCTGAAAGCAACAAGGCAAACCTACACCAGGTGGCAGCAATCAAGCTAGGAGAGTAAGCACCCCCTGCTAGGAAGATGGGCCGCATCCGTGAATGCCGACACAAGCAGAGCTTAGCTACACGCAGAAGGGATTAGGGAGTTCTCGGCAATGTCAAAATGGGGGAGGGACCCCAGGCGCACCCCTACATACACTACCCTCCCCCTGGGGCAGCCGTCACTCTACCTCTGATTACAAACCGGGGCGCGGGCCAACCACCACAAGAGAAATCAAACAAGCACAGCTCTTGCTGCCACCCTCATATATGTAACACAATAGCACACCTCAAATTACATTGGAACAGATCAATGCTTCTCTCAGTGAGGTGCACCCCATCACCCCATCCCTCCTGTAGAGACTCCTATCAGCCGTTGTGATGTTCCCATGTTCCACAACAAAACCTCCTATCTGAGACAAGAAAATTCTCACTTCCCTGTTTAACTTCTTACAGACCTGAAAGGCAGCCTTGTGGGAATGCATATGGCACCACACTATTCTTGGGATGATATTGGACCATCCTATCATAGCATTGGGGACCCAAGTCTGTAAAGTGTGCAGATCTGACTGAATCACCCCACTGAGCTGTTTTCACGGTAGGAGCCCCATATCATTCCCCCGGTGTGAATGATCAAAATGTGGGGTTTCTCCCACCAATGCATAGTCCCCTGCAGTAACTCAGGCAGACCCGACCAAGTCAACCCCCTGCATCCCAACCATCTAACAGTGACCCTAGAGGAGGGGAATCCCAACTGGCGTCCATCTGGTCTCGCGATCGTTCTCAGCTCAGCACAATGGATGTAGGAGTGCCCTGTGATCCTGACTCTGAACATATCCTCTCTCGGTCCTGCAAAGAAACAACAGTTAACAGGGGAACATTGCTAGGCTAAATAAAACACTTATTCAGTCAATGGCCTAACATACAACAGGTATCTTTGTGACCTCCACCAACCCAATGCTCTAATATGGTCAGCAGACTAACCCAACCTCACAGTGGTGGTAGCTGCTCCAACCCTAAATGAATGAGGAGCGATGACCCTAGGGACAAGGCTTACTCTAGCCGCCGCCCAGTTCAAGACTTTCCGGAACTGAAATCCTAGTCAGCGGGCAGCCATCAGCATGACTTAGAAACTGTTAGGTCCCCTCCGGATGAACGTCCATGTAGGTCCTAATTAGTCTAACTGGGCAACATTCAGAGCCCGTGTGGGTAGGTAATGAGATCCAAGTACCTCTGTCTTTCTGGTCGGTCTTCGATCTAGGCAGAAAACCGAGTACGGCTGACTCATTGTTCCGTATATGAGAGGCCAAAAGGCCTCCAGGCTTGTTCCTCTAAGGGGGGACTAATTCACCCACCCTGAGTGCCCCGTAAAAATCTAGCCCAAAGGCAGCTATGAACAGGGTAGCCTCGTAAGTAGAGAAACACAAATCAGGCAATGCATGACAAATGCTCGCCAGTCATTCGATAGTAACGGGTTCCTTAATGTCACCCGTTCATGGCACCATACGCCCCAAACCCTTCACTACCTGTCTCACCAAGAAGGTCTTGGAAGAGTCGACGAGATCATATAGTTTACAAATGAAGGAAATGGCGGTCTGTTGGGAACAGCCCATTACCTCAAGGTTCCACAATCCAATGAAGGAGACCCCATTGATCGCCATCGCATGACAGCCGTCCCTTCACATCACAGAAGGCGATCCATTTGGACCAGTGTCTTACGTAGGTGTTCCAGGTAGAGGGGGCCAAAGAAGATTGGATTATCATTATTAAAGGTCCCCATCCAATGCCCCCTGCCACTAGTAATCAGGACAAAAGGTAACCGTTAAAATCCGCCTGAGAAACTAAAGTATAGAAGGCTTCCCACTGAAAGCAGGAAAGCGCGTCAGCAATCCTATTCTGCACCCAAGGGACATGTTGGGCATGAAACGCAATGTTCAGGTACAGATACCTCAGCACCAGCAGCCTCAAGTACCTCACTAACGCCGGAGACCCGGACGTGAGTTTGTTAATAGAAAAAACAACGCTCATGTTGTCTGTTAAAAAAAACTACTTTGTGGTCACAAAACTGCTCGTCACATATTTTGAGGGCCACTACAATGGGGAAAAGTTCTAAAAGACAGAGGTTCTTTACTAGCCTCTTGACAATCCATGACTGAGGCCATGAGCCAGCACTCCAATGCTCAGACAAGGTAAGCACCATATCTGTGAGATCCTGCAGCGTTGGTGAACAATTGTATCACCATGTTGGAATAAACTTCCTTCATCCACATGCAGATCTGGTTAAAGTAACTCAGGAAATGTTCCCACACCGCCAGGTCGTCTACCATCTTGGGAGTCACGTGAAACCTTCGAGTTTGGGACCGGGCTCTGCACAATTGGAGTTTGAGCTGCCTGAGGAAAATCCTTCCCATGGGGCTGACTCTACCAGGAAAGTTCAAAAGACCAAAAAGGGTCTGTAGGTCCTTTATCGACCTGTAAGGTTCCGACTTCATAGCCCTGACCTCCTTCAGCATGCAGTCAATTTTATCCTGTGGCAAACAGCACTGCATTGCCGCAGAGTCGATTTCAATGCCCAAGAAAGTAAGGCAGGTACAAGGCCCTTGTGTCTTGTCCTCTACCAGAGGTGCCAGAAGTGCCCCCCTACCTGTCCTCCTGACCAATGAAAGAGCATCATCAAAGGACTGGTAGTGAACTGAACTAAGTTCAGCAGAGATAGCATCATTAACGGACCGCCCTTTTGGAAAAGAAAGGTGTTGAATTAACCTGAATTTTCTGGGTTCTTTTTTAGGAACGACCCCTAAAGGAGAGATTACCAACCCCGGAATTGATATCTCCCTAAAAAGGCCAGCCATACAGCCCATTGCTATTACCTTGCCCAATTTTTCTCAAACCAACACCCCGTAAGGGGAAAGGAGGAGTGGTGGATGGGAAGGAGCCGAAAGGCGGATTCCACATCTATCTTAGCCAGAAGTGCACCCCTACCTGTCCTCCTGACCAATGAAAGAGCATCATTAAAGGACTGGTAGTGAACCGAACTAAGTTCAGCAGAGATAGCATCATTAACGGACTGCCCTTTTGGAAAAGAAAGGTGTTGAATTAACCTTAATTTTCTGGGTTCTTTTTTAGGAACGACCCCCAAAGGAGAGATTACCAACCCGGGATTGATATCTCCCTAAAAAGGCCAGAAATACGGCCCATTGCTATTACCTTGCCCAATTTTTCTCTAACCACGCTTGTAAATTAATATGCTGATTTTAGGTTCCTGCGGACCGAGGACCCACATACCTTAGAATTGATGGGAATAACGTATCCCCATCGGAGAACTGCGCTGAGTAACTCGGCAAACCTCCCTATCTGGGTGGAGCATCAGCCATTTCTTAATTACGGTTACCCTCAGCAGGGTGGCCACCCTTTCCACCAGCGAAAGGTCTAGAACCAGAGCCCTGTCTCTCCTGGGAGCGCCCAGCTTCCTGGGACCTTGCGCATTCGGATACGGAGTGGTTCCCGCCACAATACCTGCAAGCGTGTCGGAACGCGCAGGCTGCTCCCTTGATGCAGGGCTTATCCTGAAAGTGCCAGCAGAACCCTGCAGGACACCATTGAGATTGCTGAGAAGCTCTGCTTCCAGAAGGCCCAGCAGGAGGCTGCCCAGGCATGACTGGTTTCTCAGGCCCAAGGTCTCTTACCGGTTCCCAATGGCCGTTGCACACGCTGGGGACCAACGGAAGTCGACGGCTGCTTCTGATGGCTCTGCTCCTCCTCGACACGATAACCCAGACCGGAGTGGTCCACAGAACCCGCTTCCTGCGATGCCATGATCTCCTAGAATTAGAATTGGGAGAGAGGAGTACCACGGGGAAAAGACAAGGTCCCCACAGCCCCAGTTGAAGCAGAATCTAAGCCCCCTTGACTGCTAAACATGTGCTCTGCGCCACACACCATTTCCATATAATCAGACACACCACCCTCTTGCGCATCAAGCACTGCATTCGCAAACTGTACTTGTCTGGAAGAGTCTTGTTCTGTATCTACCTCTATCGCTTGGCATAAACTAGAAAGAGCGCCTGGGCCTTTCTTGGCCAAAGCCCTAGTTGTAACCTCAACTTTAGTCCAATGGGAGATACCCTAATTGTACACCGACGTGCACCATGTGATATGCTTCTCCCACTAGGGCCTCGTGCCCGATCCTCACTGACTGCTTGCCATGTAGAAGGCTGCCTATCTAACCCATCCAACTGATAAGCTGGTGTAAAAATAAAAGCAATAGATGGAGGCGCCAATGGTGCAGATGAATGGTGGTCTGATAGAGATTATTATCCAGTGATATACAGGGTACTCACATGTATTGGAGGCAATCACTTATGCCTATAGAGACAGGCTGGATTTTAACAGCAATCCAGCTGGCTGGTCTAAGGTCCAATATCAGTGTGTGGGTATCAGAGCATTATCACTCTACAAATAGCATATCAGAATACCATACACAGCACTCAGAGTGGATTTATATAAAAACATTTTTATTAAAAACTATAAAAAAAAGTTTTTAATAAAATGTTTTTATATAAATCCACTCTGAGTGCTGTGTATGGTATTCTGCTATGCTATTTGTAGAGTGATAATGCTCTGATACCCACACACTGATATTGGACCTTAGACCAGCCAGCTGGATTGCTGTTAAAATCCAGCCTGTCTCTATAGGCATAAGTGATTGCCTCCAATACATGTGATTACCCTGTATATCACTGGATAATATCTCTATCAGACCACCATTGATCTGCACCATTGGCGCCTCCATCTATTGCTTTTATTTCTAGATTCTCTCCTATTGGATGTTGGTAGAGAGCTGCCTCTAGGACCAGCTAGCTGGACTGCTGATGAAATCCAGCCCACCCCTATTGGCATAATCGATTGCCTTTGTCATTTGTGAGTACCTTGTGTTCATACCATATTGGCACATTACAAAAACCACCATTGATCTGCACCATTGGCGCCTCTTTCTTGTTGTTTTTTTTGATAAGTTGCATACCCATGGTCGGCCTGCGACCTGCTCATAAAAACCATCCTTATCGCCTGCTGCAAGGCCTCTGCCCAGCGAATCGCTACCTTGTGCCTCCGTACACTGCCTCCCAGGCTTGGCAACCCCTTTTGCTGCTCGTGAGCGCAGAGCTACTGTGCCTCACTGCGCCCCCACTGAGGACCTCCTGGGGCACTCCTCTCTTACCTGAGGACCCCAGAGGTGAAGACGATGCTACCAGCTTGGTTCCTGGATCTCGTAGGGTGGTTTCAGAAGTGACGTCACTGGAAGCGCACAGACCGGAAGTGATGTCATTGGGAAAAGACGCCGTTGCCCACATGGCTGAAGATTCGTGCAAAGATTCTCCGAAAGCCGCCCAACGACCGGAGATGGATGAGGGGAATCGCTGAAAGTCGTGACTGCAAATGGAAGACCACAGCCCAAGAACTGACGTAAGTGACTGCAAGAGCGTGACCACGACCAAAAAGGAATCCCTGGACAGCGTAACCGATGTCGGAGGTAAGTATGAAGTGCTCACACTTGCTCCAGTCAATGAAGCACCCTCAAAACACGCATCAGGGGGTACATTTTGAGTAGGGGGTACACCGACCCTGGGCCCAACCATGGGCTGACTGGGTGAAGGAAGGGAAGATGGGCCTGCAGGGGAACCCACTATAACCACCCCACTACTAATGGGACCGAGGGGAGGGGGATCCGCTACTACTTGAACTTCAGGGTAAAGGGAAGAGATCAGGGTATGACTCACTGGAGATGGTGGGACCATGTCCTCCTCCAAGTCGAAATCTTCAATCATTAACTCCTCCAACTCCTCACTCTTCACAGGCGCTCTGGAAGATCTTGAAGAATGATCAATGCTGCAGCAGACTGCTTTACTGGACAATGAAGATCTTACAAGCTGTGAAGACGAGCTGGAAAGATGGTCTGGGGCCTGTAATCTGACTTTTTATAGGTAAGCCAAATCCCCACCCATACTAATGCAACATTGTTGCCACTTCACAGCTAGCACACTCCTAAGGGCCTTAATTCTTATGTTTTTTACAGGCTATTCTGCCCTTCACTGTCTATTTATTAAGCCCTGGGTCGACATGATTGGCTATAGCGAATCATGTCAACCCTGCATTGCTAAATGCAGACAGTGTATTTAACATTGCACAAGCATTTCACAATGCAGTTGGTGTCAATCATCCCGAAAAAAGGTGGTGGACAAGTAACGACCACTGCTCTTTAACTTAAGTTTCCGCATCGCCAGAAACTTTGGGCGGATTAGGCAGCATCCGCTGCTTATGAAATCTGCCCCTATGTGTTTAACTTAGATTTGCACACTCTATCTGAACTTTAAGGAGGAGATTTATCAAACAGCCAGTGCTGCTTGCTCCGCCCGAGGTTTCAGGTCCACCGGTCGTAAGACTGCTGCTCCTTAACTTGTCCGACACCTTTTAGGTGGTGGACTACAATCATCCCGATCAGATACGATTGCAATGATTGACCCCCATGTTAGCGGCCGCGAATATCCAGGGGGCGGCATTGCACAAGCATTTCACAAGAACTGCTTGTGCAATGTTAAATGCTGACAGGGTATACATTTTGCGATGCCGGGCGGACATTATTCCCTCTTACTGTATCATGTGACAGTTATCAGCCAATCACAAAATAATAATAAAATTTATGTATATCCTGTGAATTTTGCACATACTCAGTAGGATCTGGTGCCACATAAATTTTGTGTATAAAAAAATTCTGCATAGTTAGATAATGGAAGTGAAATGGAAAGTTGTTTAAAATTGTGTGTTCTATCTGAATCATGACATTTTAATTCTGAGTTGAGTGTCCCTTTAAAGGACTTTACTTTAACAGTTATAAAAACATTTAAGTCATGGAAATAGAAATTTCCATATTAATAAAAAAAAAAATTATTTTGTTATCTGTGATGTTATTTAGGGGTAGATTTATCAAGCCTTTCAAACCCCTACGACTACAGGTTCTCACAAGAGGACCTGCAGTCCATATTTAACAAGCACCGGCCATCAGACTGCTGCTTTTCTAACCTTTCGCCAACTCAGGAAGATTGACAGCTCCTGCCCACTCGTTATTGGCTGCAGGGGCCGGGATTGCACGTGCGCGCAAAATAGCGCTCGTGTGCAATGCTGAATTCCCCCAGGGGAATTCAGCCCGCCAGGGGAAAACTGCGGCGGACAGGGGCTTGTATATGCGCCCCTGTCCACCGCAGCTTGATAAATCAACCCCTTAGTCTAAGGCACACCCTGTCCAGGAATTGTCAGGGTGCCAGGCATCAGACTGAGATGAGAACTGCAAAAATAATTACACCTTTATTAATAGCAAAAAATAATAAAAAGTCCACAAGTCAAATAACAAGCCAGGAGTCAAAACCAGAGCTGGTAGTCAGACAAGCCGAGCCAAGAGCCAAAGCGAATAGTCAGACGAGCCGGAATCAGGAACAAGGAAAACAGCAGAGTCAGGAACAAGCCAGGGATCAGGAACCAGGAAGGACGTCAGGCAGCCAGGTAATACACGGGAGCTCTCACAAACAGGTCTGAGACAACGCAAAGGCAAAGCATACTGAACAGAGGCCCTTTAAATAATAAATGATGACATCACAATTCTGAGACTG
The DNA here is from genome assembly GCF_027579735.1 of Bombina bombina. Taxonomy (NCBI): domain Eukaryota; kingdom Metazoa; phylum Chordata; class Amphibia; order Anura; family Bombinatoridae; genus Bombina; species Bombina bombina. Next base: position 185,228,836 of record NC_069509.1, read on the forward strand.
CATCCTGTCTCACACGGATGATGCACACCAGTATGGCCATAAAAGGAAGTGCAGGAAATGAGCAGCATCCCCCACAATGCACCATAGTCAGGAAGAGAGGTGAGTAAAATGGCTGCCAGCAACACATGGCAAACAAAACAGGGAAAAACCCTGACAGGGATGTATCCTGCAGCACAAGTTGCTTTTCATCCTTTCTAGGAAGGGTGGGGCAAGAAATGTTTTTATAAAAACTCAAGAAATGTTTACTGAGAGAGAGAGCACAGCTTATTTTAAAAGGTGTTCCTGTATGTTTTCATCTATCTATCTATTTATTTATCTATCTATCTATCATCTATCTATCATCTATCTATCAATCATCTATTATCTATCTATAGATCTATTATCTATCTATCCATCTATCCTCTATCTATCATCCATCTATTATCTATCTATCTAAAAATACAATAGAAGATCCAAAGACAGTGAGCGCCTTGAAGCACAAAAAGGACTCCACGGATCGTAAAAGACTTATCTTTATTATTTCATGGGTAAAAACATGACAGCAAAAAAAGCAGCTGTATATAGCACTCATAAAAGAAACAGACACAATGTCAGCAATCAGGACCTCACGCAGACATGTTTCATGCGGTTGCGCACTTGATCACTGACTGCCCATTGCTTTATAGCATGTTTTCTTAAAGAAACAGTTTCTCTATTCTGACATTGTGTCAACATACACTGTTCTCTATTTCTCCTTTGTTAAAATATGTACGAAAATTTGAATTGTATTTTCATTTTTCAAATTAACCTGTTATGATATGATATTATGTAAGGGATTTAAAATATGCAGAAAATACTTGAACGAAACTTTGGTAAATAAGTTAAATACCAGGTCTAATATATACATTTCCTAAAGATAAATTTATGTGTCATTTAAACGTTCTCATCTTATGTTATTGCTTCTTGGATATAGAAAGCTTTTTATAGAAGAAATGAAGAAGGAGATAATTATTCTTCATTTAAGGTTAGTTATTGACATAACATAAGGAACTTGTGACAATGGTACTAGGCATAAATGTGTAATTTTCACAGATTAAGCAAAAATGGGTTAAATTTTAATTATAGATTATATGAGTTGAAAAAATTATTAAATGTTGTCAAAAGAAAATATATTTGTAAATATTTAAAAATAAAGACACAATATTTGTCATTTACTTGTAGTATATTAATTTACAAATAAATCCAAATCTCTTCTCATATTCAGGCCTAATGGGTTGCAGGTTTTTAGTGTAAAAATCCAAAATACCTCACGTTTGTTCAATTTAGTTTCTCTATCTCCCCCACGTTTCCAAATAGGAACATGGTCTATGCCTTGAATTTTTAAAAGAGAAGCATCAGAATTATGGTGGGTTTTAAAATGTCTAGATACTGGAGTATCTGTATCATCATCCTCAATGGATCTCAAATGTTGTAGGAATCTGTCTTTTAGGCTACGCTTCGTTTTACCTACATATTGTATATTACATGTTCACATTTGAGTAAGTACACTGCATGTGTTGTAGAACAGTTTATGTAGTATTTAATGTCGTATTCCTGTTGTGTAGCATTCGAGGTAAAATTGTTTCCCTCAATTACATGATTGCAGGTTTTGCAGATATTTCTTCTGCATCTGTAAAAACCCTTGCGTTCTTCTAGCCAACATGTATTTTGTTTATTCGGAAGGTTAGATGGGGAAAGATAATTAGAAAGGGTTTTACCTCTTTTAGAAATTAGGTCTACTCCTTTACTAGTTATTTCTCTTAAAATAGGATCTGAGTATAGTATAGGAATTGTTTCCTTTATAATTTTACTGATGTTTTTGAAATCTGTAGTATATGTAGTAATGAATCTAGGTTTATCAATGTCCCTAGTGCCAAAATCCTTTGTTTTATAACTAAGTAAATCTTCCCTGGTCTTATGTTGTACACTCTCTCCAGCCTCATTTAGAACATTCTCACTATAACCTCTCTGCTTTAGTCTTTTAGTTATAATTGCACATTGTTTCACATAATCCTCATCATTAGAGCAATTCCTCCAAACCCTAATAAATTCCCCTTTAGGAATGCCTCTCAGGACATGTCTCGGATGACATGAATTATATTGTAGTGTAGTGTTTCCAGCTGTCGGCTTTCTATAGAGTGTAGTCACTATTGTTTGTTGTTCTACATCAACTTGTAATTTGAGATCCAAAAAGTTTATGGAGTCTGAACTGTGTTCTCCCACAAATTTTAAGCCACAATCATTTTGGTTGAGATAATTACAGAAACCTTCTGCTTCTGTGTTGTCACCATCAAAAACAAAAAGCAGGTCGTCTATGTATCGGAAAAAATGAACTACCCTTTCTCTGTATGGGTTTCCTTCTCCAAAGACGTGGAACAGCTCCCACCAACCCATGAATAGGTTGGCGTATGATGGGGCAAATTTAGCCCCCATCGCTGTTCCACGTATTTGGAGAAAGAAATCATTCCCAAACATATGCAGGTGTATAATGATGATACATCTACCACCAGAAATTTGTAACTATTCTTCCATTTGATAGTTTGTAGTCTGTTTAGTAAAGATGTACTGTCCTGAATTTAGCTTAAAAGATTTTTGACTAAAGGCTGTAAAAATGTATCAAAATCTGATAAAGTGAATTGATGCTTGCAATTATGGGACGACCCGGTGGACATATAGGGTCTTTATGTAGTTTAGGAAAGTAGTAAAATACGGGGATTACTGAGTTTAAAGGTGTTAATACTTCTTCCAAAGACGGTGTAATGATGTTATTTAATTTTGCTTTTTTGGTTATCTTTATTAGTTCTTTCCTAAATTCCCTTGTGGGATTCCCACTTAGTTTTAGATACACTTCTTGATCAAACAACTGCCTTTTAGCCTCTTTAAGATAGTCACTAGTGTTTAGGATGACCACATTTCCACCTTTATCATATGGACGGATCATTATGTGTTCATTATCTTTCAATGATTTTAAAGCTGTTTTTTCTCTATTAGTTAAATTAGATTATTCTTTTTTGCTCTTTTTAAGGTTTTTTTTTTTCATGTAAAGCTCTTAGTTTATTTTCCACTGTTTTTTGGAAAATATCCAATACTTTTGGTCTGGTGTGAACTGGATAAAAGCTGCTTTTCTTTTTTAAATGACTGTGTTTTGCTTCCTGTTCCGTGACTCTACTTGAAAATTCACTATTGCTTTCCTCAGCTAGATCCTGTAGGTCTTTAACTGCACATAAATCAGAAAATATAAAGCCTTTGTCAATACCCAGTGAAGTGTTTCCTGATGCGGAGACCTCTTGGAATACTTTTATCATTTTTATAGATCATAAATGATTTAATATCTAAATCCAGTTTTATGTCCCTTTTCCATAGGGTCTCATTGTGTGCACACACCAAGCCTTTGTTTGCCTATTTCTTTGTCTGTATCTTCGTGTCTGTAGCCTCAGAGAACCCTTAAACCACTTTCCACACAAGCACAAGATTACAGTGGAAATCTTTCCCGGTGATAATACAAAGTTTAAACAGAACACTGGGAACAGTTTGCTTGAACATTTTAGATACATAATGTGCTGGATATAACGGCTAACAATAAAAAGTGGAGAAGCAAAAAATGTATTTTTCTAAAGGAGTTACCTCTAGTTCTATCAAGCATACCATTATGGGTGCAAAATAAGTATAAGGTTAATTCATCATTTTTAATAAGTTTGCGTATATATCAAGTTATCACCTTTAGAATGGATTACCTGAAAACGTTCTCTAATTCAACCCCGTATATGTATTTTTTTTTTTGCTCTTTGTCACGTTTTTTTCGGTACCAATTGAAAATTCGGCCGTTAGGCGGCCGTCCCACCGCGTCACCCGCCCCTTTACTCCTCTACGCATGCTCTGTTAAATAGCATTAAAGATTTATTATTATTCGCGCTCCCGTTTCGCGCATGCGTCTTACTTCCAAGTAAGGAATCCTTTCCTACGTCATCTGCTTGTTATGGATGTCTTCGATAGAGAGAAGATCATCACTTGATTTCCCACAGTGTTCATCAGAACAAAGTGCTGCATTCGTTCGATAATATAATTCTTTAAATTATATTTCAACATTGCCGTTTTCCGCATGCACAAGTGTGACTGCAGCGCAAACGCGCATTTGAGTAACACAGAGAGCGTGTCGGAGCGCTCAAGACGTCACAACCATAAGAAGATGGAAGTAGGGCTTGGGAGGAGTTGTGTGCTAAGCGGTAGGGACTTTTAAATATAATTTTCAAGGCAAAATGTTGAAGTAATCGAAAAGAAAACTTAGCGACTAGATTAGGGACATATGGATAAATTCTAGGTTGTGTTGAATAAAGTCAAACTTTACCTTCACTTTAAATACAGATAACTGTGAGAAATGAATGAAATTTTACACAGACGGATACATATTTTGCAAGTGGGTAAAACATGTGTAAAGCACAAAGCACTTTAACGCACTAAAAAGACACACAAAGGGTTATTTTACACTTTCTCTTTATTTTCTAACTAAAGTGATAGCTATAAACCACTATGGATAACACAAGAGAGGAAAGTTATGTGTTAAGGAACTTTGATGATGACATTTCTGCAATGTATAATGAAATCATACATACTATTGATAGTTTGTTTTTTGAAATTGACACCCTAAGGAAAAGGGACATAAAACTGGATTTAGATATTAAATCATTTATGATCTATAAAAATGATAAACATATTCCAAGAGGTCTCCGCATCATTAAAGTTCCATCTTTTGCAACCTATGATATGGAATTTATCTCCAAATGGAATAGCATATTGGATGCATGTTCATTCGCATTAATAGATTTGCTCATGGAGCATGACAAAAAACAAAGAGAAGATCTATTGCAAGAGATGAAAGAGGTGCAAAACAAATTAAAGGACTTTCAAAGTCATAAACACTTTAAGGAATATGATAAACAATTTGAAAAAAACCATGTATACATTCAAACAAGAAATATGGCAATTTAAATCACGAAAAATGACAAGAGACAAAAGGGACTATGACATGAAGCAAGTGTACAGATGGACCCATGAGGAACATCCTAAAACAAGATCCAGATTGCAGAAAAAACAACAAAGGAAAATATCAAAAGGTGAAAAAACGGGGACATTTTCAGATACTGAGTATGAAATTGATTCATCTGACAATGATACACAACTAGAAGAGGATTTACCAGCAGTCTTACAAGAACTAGACATACAGGAAACAACACCACAACTACACAAGGAGTCAAAAAACGAGGATCCACAGACTTTCCCAAAAAGAACAAAAAAACACACAGAGGGAGAAGGGGCAAGAGGAAAAAGCAGCAACAGAAACTACAATCAACATCAAAAGAAGAATCAACAGAAGGAATTTATCACCAGATCACAGGGACAGAACAAACAGAACTGAATACTGATATGAGTGTCTGTAATTTATAGCTCTGAGTGTCACACAAATCAAATTGCTGTCTAAAGGTCTTAATTTTGTTCCATCTGCCCTCTTTAATCTGTTTGTCTTAGATGTAAATAACTTTGTACGAAAGTTAACTTTAAAAAAATATTTTTTTACTGAGAGTGGACAGATGGAACAAAAATGAACTGAAATTTCAATATCAGGTGAAAATACTTCACTGGGTATTGACAAAGACTTTATGTTTTCTGACTTATGTGCAGTTAAAGACCTACAGGATCTAGCTGAGGAAAGCAATAGTGAATTTTCAAGTAGAGTCACAGAACAGGAAGAAAAACACAGTCATTTAAAAAAGAAAAGCAGCTTTTATCCAGTTCACACCAGACCAAAAGTATTGGATATTTTCCAAAAAACAGTGGAAAATAAACTAAGAGCTTTACATGAAAAAAAACCTTAAAAGAGCAAAAAAGAATAATCTAATTTAACTAATAGAGAAAAAACAGCCTTAAAATCATTGAAAGATAATGAACACATAATGATCCGTCCATCTGATAAAGGTGGAAATGTGGTCATCCTAAACACTAGTGACTATCTTAAAGAGGCTAAAAGGCAGTTGTTTGATCAAGAAGTGTATCTAAAACTAAGTAAGACCCTATATGTCCACGGGGACGTCCCATAATTGCAGGGATCATTTCACTTAATGAACCTTTATCAGATTTTGTCGATACATTTTTACAGCCCTTAGTCAAAAATCTTTTAAGCTATATTCAGGACAGTACATCTTTACTAAACAGACTACAAACTATCAAATGGAAGAATAGTTACAAATTTCTGGTGGTAGATGTATCATCATTATACACCTGCATACAGCATAATTTAGGAATAACAGCTATTGAATTTTTTTGAATCACTACAGTGATTATAAATCAGCTACCATAGATTTCTTATTGAATGCTATTGAATACCTTTTAACACATAATTTTTTATGTTTGGGAATGATTTCTTTCTCCAAAGACGTGGAACAGCGATGGGGGCTAAATTTTCCCCATCATACGCCAACCTATTCATGGGTTGGTGGGAGCTGTTCCACGTCTTTGGAGAAGGAAACCCATACAGAGAAAGGGTAGTTCATTTTTTCAGATACATAGATGACCTGCTTTTTGTTTTTGATGGTGACAACACAGAAGCAGAAGGTTTCTGTAATTATCTCAACCAAAATGATCGTAGCTTAAAATTTGTGGGAGAACACAGTTCAGACTCCATAAACTTTTTGGATCTCAAATTACAAGTTGATGTAGAACAACAAACAATAGTGACTACACTCTATAGAAAGCCGACAGCTGGAAACACTACACTACAATATAATTCATGTCATCCGAGACATGTCCTGAGAGGCATTCCTAAAGGTGAATTTATTAGGGTTAGGAGGAATTGCTCTAATGATGAGGATTATGTGAAACAATGTGCAATTATAACTAAAAGACTAAAGCAGAGAGGTTATAGTGAGAATGTTCTAAATGAGGCTAGAAAGAGTGTACAACATAAGACCAGGGAAGATTTACTTAGTTATAAAACAAAGGAATTGGGCACTAGGGACATTGATAAACCTAGATTCATTACTACATATACTACAGATTTCAAAAACATCAGTAAAATTATAAAGGAAACAATTCCTATACTATACTCAGATCCTATTTTAAGAGAAATAACTAGTAAAGAGAGTAGACCTAATTTCTAAAAGAGGTAAAACCCTATCTAATTATCTTTCCCCATCTAAACTTCCGAATAAACAAAATACATGTTGGCTAGAAGAACACAAGGGTTTTTACAGATGCAGAAGAAATATCTGCAAAACCTGCAATCATGTAATTGAGGGAAACAATTTTACCTTGAATGCTACACAACAGGAATATGACATTAAATACTACATAAACTGTTCTACAACACATGCAGTGTACTTACTCAAATGTGAACTTGTAATATACAATATGTAGGTAAAACAAAGAGTAGCCTAAAAGACCGATTCCTGCAACATTTGAGATCCATTGAGGATGATGATACAGATACTCCAGTATCTAGACATTTTAAAACCCACCATAATTCTGATGCTTCTCTTTTAAAAATTCAAGGCATAGACCATGTTCCTATTTGGAAACGTGGGGGAGATAGAGAAACTAAATTAAACAAACGTGAGGTATTTTGGATTTTTACACTAAAAACCTGCAACCCATTAGTCCTGAATATGAGAAGAGATTTGGATTTATTTGTAAATTAATATACTACAAGTAAATGACAAATATTGTGTCTTTATTTTTAAATATTTACAAATATATTTTCTTTTGACAACATTTAATAATTTTTTCAACTCATATAATCTATAATTAAAATTTAACCCATTTTTGCTTAATCTGTGAAAATTACACATTTATGCCTAGTACCATTGTCACAAGTTCCTTATGTTATGTCAATAACTAACCTTAAATGAAGAATAATTATCTCCTTCTTCATTTCTCCTATAAAAAGCTTTCTATATCCAAGAAGCAATAACATAAGATGAGAACGTTTAAATGACACATAAATTTATCTTTAGGAAATGTATATATTAGACCTGGTATTTAACTTATTTACCAAAGTTTCATTAAAGTATTTTCTGCATATTATAAATCCCTTACATAATATCATAACATAGCAAAAGATGATAGCCGCACCACCAAGTTCAATGAATGAATTTCTTTATTGAGCCAAGATAAAAAAAAATCAGCAACGTTTCGGACACAAGTCCTTAATCTTGCATAACAAACAGACACTGATTCACTTCTTATATACCCAAATAAGTCACACCTTAACAGCTAATTGTAACACCTGTAAAGCCAGGTATTTCACTAACAGCCAAATGCTGTCACCATGTGGTCAACTGCAAAAATCACACCTCTATAAATAATTTTAATTTAACTATTCCTTACTTAGCAATGAATTAATACATAGTCTAAATATATCCATGTACAGTGTGGGCTCTCATGTAATATATTATTTTCACTATTCATTTATATTACATAATAGCATAGATAGATATAAGCATTGTTTTGAATAAAGATTTACATATAAATTTCTACAGAAAAATTGACCAATCAATATTTCATTAAGGGACACTATACCTGTAATACTGATTTTGTGATATATTTGATTAAATGCCCATGTGGGCTGGAGTATGTGGGGGAGACCTCCCAGTGCGTAAGGGAATGCATAGTCCAACACAAAAGTAGTATTAGAACCAAGAAAAAGGATGCCCCAGTTGCCCATCACTTTCTGTCTGCAGGCCATAATCTAAGCCAATTAAGATTCCAGATTTTGGAACAGGTGAAACATCCTAGAAGAGGGGGTGATCGAATTAAATTATTACAAAAACGTGAAGCATATTGGATTTATGAATTAGGTACATTATCTCCAGGTGGTATGAATAAAGAGTTAGATTGGTCAATTTTTCTGTAGAAATGTATATGTAAATCTTTATTCAAAACAATGCTTATATCTATCTATGATATTATGTAATATAAATGAATAGTGAAAATAATATATTACATGAGAGCCCACACTGTACATGGATATATTTAGACTATGTATTAATTCATTGCTAAGTAAGGAATAGTTAAATTAAAATTATTTATAGAGGTGTGATTTTTGCAGTTGACCACATGGTGGCAGCATTTGGCTGTTAGTGATATACCTGGCTTTACAGGTGTTACAATTAGCTGTTAAGGTGTGACTTATTTGGGTATATAAGAAGTGAATCAGTGTCTGTTTGTTATGCAAGATTAAGGACTTGTGTCCGAAACGTTGCTGATTTTTTTGATCTTGGCTCAATAAAGAAATTCATTCATTGAACTTGGTGGTGCGGCTATCATCTTTTGCTATATTGACTGGGGGTATTGTGCAGTGCCCCTGTGTTTGCACACCTTGGATCCCAGGTGCTGGACTCTTGAAACTTTTTACTATTTTGTCTGCAATTTGTTCCTGTGCACTGGAGATCATGGAAACAGTACAAGAGAATACAGAGCCAAAGACATTTGGATATACAGACATGGAGGCCGCAAGAATTACTACCTTAACTCGTGGCTCAAGGGACTTTCTGAAGTCTTCACCTTCACAGGCGGTAGGCAAAAAGCTTGAATATTTAAGTAAGAAACATGTGGCTTTTGAGCTGCATGCAGTGACTTTGGCTGAATACCACAGGGTGAAACGTATCCCAAGAGGGTTACGCATGCACACTAGACCCACTTTGATGACAGATAACCAAGACTACTGCCAGAAATTTGAGATGATTCTGAATAAATGCAGTTTTGATTTGATGGTGCTAACTGTGGAGTGTTTGCAAAAAGAAATTGATAAACAGAGTACACAGATAGAAGAAATGAAGAAGGAATTGGCTGCAAACTTACCCGGTACAGAGATGGAGTCATTGATTTCTTCCCTTGACACACAGATCGACACCTTGAAGAGAGAGATACAGGAACGGAAGAAACAGAAGTTTGCCCGGGATGAGAGCGACTATACCGCCGGAACTGTTTACCGCTGGTTGAGTGATCCAAGGAACAGATTTGGAGGTGACACTTCCGGTTTCCGGCGCCGCAGACAACGCAGGTCCGGGACAAGGCAAAGTTCCAACAGCTCCAGGGCACAGTTTCGGAGTCCGGGTCGGGGGAGTCAGGCATGGAACAGCACACAAGCGACGTGGAGGCAGGAAGCACAAGTGGAGCCGCCAAAGGAAACATGCAGCGTCAATCGGGATCTTCAGGCAGTCGGAGAGTGAATACCCGCAGCAACAAAATGTAACTATTAATTTAAGCAATGTTACACTTACATCTGCTGAGCAGGGCTTATTGGATAAGGGTCTCTCCTACTGCCCACAAAGTAAAGGGGACAATTTTGAGCTACAAAAGGACTTAAATCGGTTCTTTAGAACATTAAAACTAAAAAGCTTTTTTTCTGAAATGCCTGATGTTGCTAGTGGTGGGAATAGAGGCGTTCACACTGTAACTGATATAGCATTGAATTTAAACATACTAGGTCTTTCTAATAAAAGTGTATTTACACCTGTGCAGGTAAATCCTGGGGTACAAACGTATATACAATTGGTACAAAATGATATTGTAGCTTTGGATAAAAAAAAACTGGGTCACATGCTAATTATTTAAAGTACAATAGGAATTTTACATCTAAGGATAAATGTGCTTTGGATAATCTCAATAAGAACAAACAATTGGTGGTGAAGAGTGCTGATAAGGGTGGGTCAATTGTTTTACTGGACAAAAAATATTATGTCCAAGAAATTAAAAACCAATTATCTGATATTGATGTATATAAACCATTGACCCTCAACCCTATCTTTGAGATAAAGAAAGAGATTGAGGCCTGTGTTCGGTTTGCATTTAATAATGGCATTATTGGTAAGGATGTGAGAAGGTTTTTACTAGAATCTGAGGACATCACTCCAGTGATGTATACTTTGCCAAAAGTGCATAAAGACCTGCAAGCACCTCCTGGCCGCCCAATTGTGGCAGGCATGGGCTCAGTTTTGTCCAAGGTATCAATATATTTGGATAAGGTTCTTAGACCCTTTGTTAATTCTAGTTCATACATCCAAGACACAGGAGATTTTCTAGCTAAATTGCGTGATCTATATTTAGAGGAAAGTAAATGCATTCTTTTTAGTCTTGATGTGACATCACTGTATACAGCTATCACACATGAGGCAGGGATTGGAGCAGTGGAGAAAGTTCTGAGTGAATCTGATAGATACACTACTTCACAGGCAGAATTTATTTTGCAGTTACTTAATATTGTTTTGAGGTGTAACTATTTTCTTTTTGAGGATAGTTATTATCTTCAACTCCAAGGGACTGCCATGGGTTCCAATGTCGCCCCCACATACGCCAATATTTTTATGAATATGTTTGAGGAACATTTTGTATATAATAATTCTTTGTTTCTATCATATGGCGCCACCTGGTGGCGCTATATTGATGTGTTTGGTGTGGGGGGAGCGACATTGGAACCCTGGTAAATTTTGTTAATGATTTAAATGCAGCGACTAGTCACATTAGATTTAAGTTGGTCTTTAGTGAGGAGAGTGTGGTATTTCTGGACACAGTTGTGTCAAAATGTAAATCAGGTCTAACTGTGGACCTTTATAGGAAAGAAACAGATTGCAACACTCTCCTGCACTATAAGAGTGCACACCCCCCTTCATTGGTAAGATCTTTACCCAGGAGCCAGTTTCTACGTGTAAGGTGTATTGTGTCTGATGAAACAGTGGTTAAGGACAGGCTTAAAGAAATGGGAGATCGTTTCCTTCAAAAGGGGATATCCATGTGAATTAATTGAGACTGAATTTAAGAATGCATTAAACACCCCTAGGGAGATGTTATTGGAAAATAAAAAACCTGTGAAGGATAAAAAAAAAAAACCCTAGATTAGTTTTTGTAAGTCAATTTGCACCTTGGAATCAACAGGTTATGAAGATTATTCGCAGGCATTGGCACATTTTGAGCACTTGTAACCCTGATATTCAGGAATTTAAGATTCCCCCTATGCCAGCTTTTAAAAGAGAAAAAAATATAAAAGATGTTCTGGTAAGGGCAGATATTGGTCCATCTAAGGGACCGGTTCAAACTTATATTGGTAAGAAAAATCTGGGGAGTTTTCCCTGCTTAGGGTGCTCAAATTGTAATAGTATAATTAAAGGGCCAACATTTAGCCATCCAAGTACTGGTAAAAAATATTTAATTAAGGGACACTATACCTGTAATACTGATTTTGTGATATATTTGATTCAATGCACGTGTGGGCTGGGGTTTGTGGGGGAGTAAGGGAACGCATAGTCCAACACAAAAGTAGTATTAGAACCAAGAAAAAGGATGCCCCAGTTGCCCATCACTTTCTGTCTGCAGGCCATAATCTAAGCCAATTAAGGTTCCAGATTTTAGAACAGGTGAAACATCCTAGAAGAGGGGGTGATCGAATTAAATTATTACAAAAACGTGAAGCATATTGGATTTATGAATTAGGTACATTATCTCCAGGTGGTATGAATAAAGAGTTAGATTGGTCAATTTTTCTGTAGAAATTTATATGTAAATCTTTATTCAAAACAATGCTTATATCTATCTATGCTATTATGTAATACAAATGAATAGTGAAAATAATATATTACATGAGAGCCCACACTGTACATGGATATATTTAGACTATGTATTAATTCATTGCTAAGTAAGGAATAGTTAAATTAAAATTATTTATAGAGGTGTGATTTTTGCAGTTGACCACATGGTGGCAGCATTTGGCTGTTAGTGATATACCTGGCTTTACAGGTGTTACAATTAGCTGTTAAGGTGTGACTTATTTGGGTATATAAGAAGTGAATCAGTGTCTGTTTGTTATGCAAGATTAAGGACTTGTGTCCGAAACGTTGCTGATTTTTTTGATCTTGGCTCAATAAAGAGATTCATTCATTGAACTTGGTGGTGCGGCAATCATCTTTTGCTATATTGACTGGGGGTATTGTGCAGTGCCCCTGTGTTTGCACACCTTGGATCCCAGGTGCTGAACTCTTGAAACTTTTTATAATATCATATCAGGGTAAACAGGGTAAGCCGAATTTCAGCTTGTAACAGGTATCGTTTTCTACTTTGCTCATAGTAGATTTGCTGTTATAGGGTCTCATTGTGCGCACACACCAAGCCTTTGTTTGCCTATCTATCTAACTATATATATATATATATATATATATATATATATATATATATATATATATATATATATATATATATATATATATATATATATATGTCTATATCTATCTATCTATCTATCTGTCTGTCCTATCGAGAGAGAGAGAGATTAACAATGAATACATTGCAATAGCAGATGAATAAGCAAGGTGACATAAAATCTTGTGAATAAATTTGAAGTCTAGAAAAATGTACTTACAGCTTCATTCATAAGACAATATGCATAAGGAGTCTGGAAAACCCCTGTATTCATTACTATAGTAGAGTATTGACTATTTGTTTTGTTATTTTAGACTATTTTGTATAAGAAGTCACCTTTTACAACTTTATTGTTCTGTAACATTACTATGGTGATGAGTGTGGGAGATAAGTGTATAGACATATATAAGGCATTAAAGACATATATAAGGCAGTATAGATATATTTAAGGCAGTATACGCATATATAAGGCAGAAAAGACATATATAAGGCAGTATAGACATATACAGGGCCGCCACTAGAAATTTTGGGGCCCCTGACTCAACCATTGATCAGCCCCCCCCCCCCCCTCCTTTGACATGTGCAATTTTTGACCAAGTGACTAAAACGTATATGCACTTTATTTTTAATTGTCTATTTAAACTTGAAAATGTTGTAAAGGTAGTAACATACACACACAGACACACTCATACACACAAACACACTCACACATAAGGATTCACATATAGACACTCAAGCAGACACGCAAAGAAACACACTCAGACACAGACACCCAAACAGACACTTAGCACTTGTTTACATTGACCTGACAAGTAATGAGGTAAACTACAGTTTTGTAAAAAAAAAAAAAAGGAGATTTAGAAAACTAAATATGGAGTTCTGATTATCTTTTTTTGTAAAGGAAGATGACAACTAAATTATGACAACAGCATGCAGTGGTTGAAAGGAAGGGCCCTGAACTGCCTAAACAATAATTTAAAGGTTAAATGGTGGATTGGTTACTTCCGGAAAGGTCTTGTTAGTCTCAAAGTCTGTAGAAAGATGTGAATAATTAGTAGTAAGGTCAAAATGTCCTAAAAAGGAACAGACAATGGACACACACACACAAACTCAAACTTGCACATACACCCAAGGAAACACCAACAGAGACAGCCTCAGAAAACACACAAAGACATCCACAAAGACATACACACACACACACACACAGAAAGAAAACCACATAAAAAGCACAGAAAGACATACATACACACACTTTCACTGAGACATCCACAGAAAACATACAAAGACATACACACACCCTCACAGAGACACCCACAGAAAACACAGACATACACACCCACCCTCACAGAGGCATCCAGAGAAAATACACAAAGACAAACATACACACTCCCTCACAGAGACACCCACAGAAAAAGCTCAAAGACATATGCACACACCCTCACAGACATCCACAAAAATGCACAAAGACATACACACCCACCCTCACAGAGATCCACAGAAAATGCACAAAGACATACACACCCACCCTCACAGAGAGACCCACATATAAAAAATACATACACACTCATACAGACACAAACCAAAGCACAAAGACATAAACACAGACACCTACAGAAACACTTACAGGAGGAAACATTTATGCACCTTGAATCCCCTAAATCAAAAGTGTGTGACATGCATGATAAAAATTTTTTTAGAAATTAAGAGATCACTTTTTAAAGAATCATATTTGTAAATGTGCAAACAAAAATAATTCTGTGAATTCAAAATTGTACATTAATGAGCTGGGTAGATGGCTAGATGAAGAAAAGTACCTTTAAAATGGTTGACATATGTTTGTTTGTTTTTTCCCAATTTTCCCCAACCAAGAGCCCCACTTCAAATATAGTGTACAAATTTTCCCAGCTGTCAGCTGTACTTATGGATTTTGAAAATGCTGTACTCTATATGGTCTTGAAGGGACCATAAGCTGTGGTACTCATACCATTAGATCTGGTTAAATGCAGGATTTAGGCTTGTTGGTATGTATTTCAAAATTAAGTCAGCTGCAGTGTAAACTGAACAGTTTTTCAAACACTGAGCAATCTTAGTCTGAGAGTATAACATTTTATGCAGATGTAAAAATCTTAGATAAAATGCCTCCTTCCATCTGGAAAGTCCTTGCATAAAGGGGCAGTAAACTGGAATGTTATATATATATATATATATATATATATATATATATATATATATATATATATATATATATATATATATATATATATTATATATATATATATATATATATATATATATATATATATATATATATATATATATATATATATATATATATATATATATATATATATATATATATATATATATATATATATATATATATATATATATATATATATATATATATATATATACCAAAAGGGCATCTACCATTTGTGCATTGAGGAGGAAATATTTCTGCATGGTTTTAAATATTGAATTTTCTATAAATACACTGTTGCTAAAAAAATATGTTTTTATGGACCCCTAGCCCCACCAAACAACTATTGCCACACTGAAGTTACAATCCAAAATTGCTAACTCCTCTGCAAATGAAAGTGATCTGCCGTCTGACTCAGGCACACACTGTACAAAGTGCCAAGTCTGTCTCACACTGTGCATAGCGCGGTTTAGTGCACACTAAGAAATCCTCTCAAATGCTAATACTTTACTCCTTACAATAACATTTCCCATGCTCAATTAGCACTCTGCTGTAGTACCCACTGGTGGTGCCCAAATTTAAAAAAAAAAAAAAAAAATTTTTTTTTTTTTAGTTCTTGCCTCATGGGGCCCCCCTGGCTCATTGGGCCCCTGACAGGAGTCACCCCTGTCACCCCCTGATGGCGGCCCTGGACATATATAAGGCAGTATAGCCATATATAAGGCAGTATAGGCATATATAAGGCAGTATAGACATATATAAGGCAGTATAGGTATATATAAGGCAGTATATATATATATATATATATATATATATATATATATATATATATATATGGCAGTATAGATATACAGGGAGTGCAGAATTATTAGGCAAATTAGTATTTTGACCACATCATCCTCTTTATGCATGTTGTCTTACTCCAAGCTGTATAGGCTCGAAAGCCTACTACCAATTAAGCATATTAGGTGATGTGCATCTCTGTAATGAGAAGGGGTGTGGTCTAATGACATCAACACCCTATATCAGGTGTGCATAATTATTAGGCAACTTCCTTTCCTTTGGCAAAATGGGTCAAAAGAAGGACTTGACAGGCTCAGAAAAGTCAAAAATAGTGAGATATCTTGCAGAGGGATGCAGCACTCTTAAAATTGCAAAGCTTCTGAAGCGTGATCATCGAACAATCAAGCATTTCATTCAAAATAGTCAACAGGGTCGCAAGAAGCGTGTGGAAAAACCAAGGCACAAAATAACTGCCCATGAACTGAGAAAAGTCAAGCGTGCAGCTGCCAAGATGCCACTTGCCACCAGTTTGGCCATATTTCAGAGCTGCAACATCACTGGAGTGCCCAAAAGCACAAGGTGTGCAATACTCAGAGACATGGCCAAGGTAAGAAAGGCTGAAAGACGACCACCACTGAACAAGACACACAAGCTGAAACGTCAAGACTGGGCCAAGAAATATCTCAAGACTGATTTTTCTAAGGTTTTATGGACTGATGAAATGAGAGTGAGTCTTGATGGGCCAGATGGATGGGCCCGTGGCTGGATTGGTAAAGGGCAGAGAGCTCCAGTCCGACTCAGACGCCAGCAAGGTGGAGGTGGAGTACTGGTTTGGGCTGGTATCATCAAAGATGAGCTTGTGGGGCCTTTTCGGGTTGAGGATGGAGTCAAGCTCAACTCCCAGTCCTACTGCCAGTTTCTGGAAGACACCTTCTTCAAGCAGTGGTACAGGAAGAAGTCTGCATCCTTCAAGAAAAACATGATTTTCATGCAGGACAATGCTCCATCACATGCGTCCAAGTACTCCACAGCGTGGCTGGCAAGAAAGGGTATAAAAGAAGAAAATCTAATGACATGGCCTCCTTGTTCACCTGATCTGAACCCCATTGAGAACCTGTGGTCCATCATCAAATGTGAGATTTACAAGGAGGGAAAACAGTACACCTCTCTGAACAGTGTCTGGGAGGCTGTGGTTGCTGCTGCACGCAATGTTGATGGTGAACAGATCAAAACACTGACAGAATCCATGGATGGCAGGCTTTTGAGTGTCCTTGCAAAGAAAGGTGGCTATATTGGTCACTGATTTGTTTTTGTTTTGAATGTCAGAAATGTATATTTGTGAATGTTGAGGTGTTATATTGGTTTCACTGGTAAAAATAAATAATTGAAATGGGTATATATTTGTTTTTTGTTAAGTTGCCTAATAATTATGCACAGTAATAGTCACCTGCACACACAGATATCCCCCTAAAATAGCTATAACTAAAAACAAACTAAAAACTACTTCCAAAACTATTCAGCTTTGATATTAATGAGTTTTTTGGGTTCATTGAGAACATGGTTGTTGTTCAATAATAAAATTAATCCTCAAAAATACAACTTGCCTAATAATTCTGCACATATATATATATATATATATATATATATATATATATATATATATAGCAGTATAGACATAAATAAGGCAATATAGACATAAATAAGGCAATATAGACATAAATAAGGCAATATAGACATAAATAATAAGCAGTATAGGCATAAATTAAGCAGTATAGTCATATATAAGGCAGTATAGGCATATATAAGGCAGTATAGGCATATATAAGGCAGTATAGGCTTATATTAGGCAGTATAGGCTTATATTAGGCAGTATAGGTATATAAAAGGCAGTATAGACATATATATATATATAGCAGTATATATATATATATATATATATATATATATATATATATATATATATATATATATATATATATATATATATATAAAAAAGGCAGTATAGATATATGTAAGGCAGTATAGGCATAAATAATAAGCAGTATAGGCATAAATAATAAGCAGTATAGGCATATATAAGGCAGTATAGGCATATATAAGGCAGTATAGGCATATAAGGCAGTATAGGCTTATATTAGGCAGTATAGGCATACATAAGGCAGTATAGGTATATAAAAGGCAGTATAGGTATATAAAAGGCAGTATAGGTATATAAAAGGCAGTATAGGTATATAAAAGGCAGTATATATATATATATATATATATATATATATATATATAGCAGTATAGATATATATATATATATATATATATAAATATAAAAGGCAGTATAGATATATGTAAGGCAATATAGACATAAATAAGGCAGTATAGGCATAAATAATAAGCAGTATAGGCATAAATTAAGCAGTATATGCATATATGGCAGCATAGGCTTATATAAGGCAGTATATGCATACATAAGGCAGTATAGGCATACATAAGGCTGTATAGGTATATAAAAGGCAGTATAGACATATATATAAGGCAGTATATATATATATATATATATATATATATATATATATATATATATATATATATATATATATATAGCAGTATAGATATATGTAAGGCAATATAGACATAAATAAGGCAGTATAGGCATAAATAATAAGCAGTATAGGCATAAATTAAGCAGTATAGGCATATATGGCAGTATAGGCTTATATAAGGCAGTATAGGCTTTTATTAGGCAGTATATGCATACATAAGGCAGTATAGGCATAGATAAGGCAGTATAGGCATATAGAGAGCAGTATAGGCATATATAAGGTAGTATAGGCATATATAAGTCAGTATAGGCATATATAAGGCAGTATAGATATATGTAAGGCAATATAGACATAAATAAGGCAGTATAGGCATATATAAGGCACTATAGGCATACATTAAGCAGTATAGACATATATAAGGCAGTATAGGCATACATAAGGCAGTATATGCATATACAAGGCAGTATAGGCATATATAAGGCAGTATAGGCATATATAAAGCAGTATAGGCATATATAAAGCAGTATAGGCATATATAAGGCAGTATATACATATATAAGGCAGTATAGATATATGTAAGGCAATATAGGCATATATACAGCAGTATAGGCATAGATAAGGCAGTATAGGCATAGATAAGGTAGTAAAGGCTTATATAAGGCAATATATACATATATAAGGCAGTATATGCATACATAAGGCAGTATAGGCATATATAAGGCAGTATAGGCATAGATAAGGCAGTATAGGCTTATATAAGGCAATATATACATATATAAGGCAGTATATGGATACATAAGGCAGTATATACATATATAAGGCAGTATATGCATATATAAGGCAGTATAGGCATAGATAAGGCAGTATAGGCTTATATAAGGCAATATATACATATATAAGGCAGTATATACATATATAAGGCAGTATATACATATATAAGGCAGTAAATACATATATAGGACCCTAAACTTTCAAACATTAATTCCATAACAAAATCTCCCCCTCTTCAGCTTCCCTAGAGAGTTCCTGTTTGGTATTTTGTCTATAATTACAGCTGGTGAGATCAGTTCTACAACATAATAATATTATCTTTATAAAGGCAGCAGTTACATACCATGCCCTACTTTTCCTAAGCTTATAAAGTCTATTCATACTTTATATGAGACCAGCTATCACATACAGGGATGTATATCTTCATGTGATATAAATAAATTATATTAATGAGAATTTGTAATGTGAGAAGTGATGTGAAATGTGCTCAGTTTACCTATTTCACACTAAAATTATTAATGTCACCTTCCTTGAGGGATACTTCACATTGCCTATTATATTTTCTATTCACTTCCTATTCACTTTGTCCATAGATTAACAAAGGGATAGTAGCACCTGTGTAAGAAACATTACAAATAAAATACCTGTAAGATTTCTTGAAGCAAAAACAGCCTCTCCTCACAGTTTTTTTTCCACGCAAAGTATGTGTAAAAGGGGTGAATCAGCCCCTTCTGCATACAAATGTCAACAATCAAACATATAAAGTTACAAAAGAGTGACTCCTCCCTCAACAGAACAGAGACTTACCCTAAGCACCATAGCAACCAGGTAATTATATGTTCAATATTAAAACATCTAATTTAATTGTAAAAAAACATACCTCTACATATTATTCTAAGGATAATCTTTGTTTTAAAATATCATTATGTTTAGTGAGTATTTACTATTTAATATCCCTTTAAGCAAGGTAAGAAAAAGTACAAAATTAGCATTGTCCTATCCCAGAATATCTGTGTGTGTGTGTGTTTATTTCAATATGTGTCCACCCCCACTCCACTCATGTATTAGTCTGTATGTCTGTCTGTTCATCCGTCTTTCTCTTTATCTATCTATATACTATATATATCTATATAAATATATTTCTGTCTGTCAGTATATCTATTCTCTATCAATATATCTCTCAGTCCATCCATCTACCTATCTATATGGCCATCTATCTATTATTAATCTATTTGTCCATCCATCTAGCTGTCTGTCTATTTAGAAAAGGATAAATAGAAAGATAGATATATACTGTATATAGATAACACACCAAGTAACAGAGTATATATATATATATATATATATATATATATATATATATAAATAAAACATTCTGTACCTGTGTGTGACTCAAGAAGCTGTAAATATTAGAAGTTTGAACTGTGCACGTTTTTTCACTGTAAGAGCAATAACATTGTGGAACTCATTACCAAAGGAGGTAGTGAATGCCAATACCATAGATACATTTAAAAATAGTCTGGATAAATTTCTGTATATAAACAAAATTCATGGATATGATTGCTAGTATTAAATGGGTCACATTTTAATGGGGTTATTTAAGCTTAACTGGAGCTTTTTGTAAGTATTTTAGATTTGTATAGGTTGAACTCGAATGACTTCAGTCTTTTTTCAACCTTATCTACTATGTTACTATGTTACATTATACATAAGCAGCCTTACCCCATTAATCTGCTGCTGAGGTTCTGTACTTGCTGCCTACAAGAATTTCTGGTTATGCATGGTATAAGAATGTGCAAATGGGCTGGGGGTGGAATAAGGAAAGACAATAGTGAGTGAATAGAATTACACTATATATGTAAAGGTTTTACTTGCATTGTTTAGTCTTTAATTAGTGTCCTTTGACTCATAAAATTCAGTAGAATGATCCCCCTTAAAATTTGTATTAAACTTAAACGGTACATATTAAATGTAACAAAACTACTGATATTAATGATATATATATATATATATATATATATATATATATATATATATATATATATATATATATATCACACAGAAAAAACCCAGCACTCACTTACAAGCTCTCAGCTAAGATTTAAAAGCAAAAATGGAAAGGTTAGTCACCGCATCTGGCCAAATGGGACAAGCTCAGGTACCACGTCAAGGTCCTCTCCAATACCCGAGACCCTAAAACAGCCACACAATGCAAGCTTTCAAATCCAAACAAACTGAAAACAAAAAAATGGTGCACAGGAAAATGTAATCACCCTAGACATATACAAAACACGGAAGGGAACTGCACTCTCATACCGGACCGGGTACACATCCTATGACCCTGCAACATGCTCAGCCCTGGGTGCCACTGGCACTCACAGGAAGCTGTGCTGTCCCCAGAGCCACAAGCAGTTAACCCCAGACAGGTCTGGGTGCAAGAACCATAGGGAAAATTACAAAACAAATTAATACAACACACAGAAAAAACCCAGCACTCACTTACAAGCTCTCAGCTAAGATTTAAAAGCAAAAATGGAAAGGTTAGTCACCGCATCTGGCCAAATGGGACAAGCTCAGGTACCACGTCAAGGTCCTCTCCAATACCTGAGACCCTAAAACAGCCACACAATGCAAGCTTTCAAATCCAAACAAACTGAAAACAAAAAAAGGGTGCACAGGAATATGTAATCACCCTAGACATATACAAAACACGGAAGGGAACTGCACTCTCATACCGGACCGGGTACACATCCTATGACCCTGCAACAGCCACACAATGCAAGCTTTCAAATCCTAGTATGTAATCTAGGGTGATTACATATTCCTGTGCACCCTTTTTTTGTTTTCAGTTTGTTTGGATTTGAAAGCTTGCATTGTGTGGCTGTTTTAGGGTCTCAGGTATTGGAGAGGACCTTGACGTGGTACCTGAGCTTGTCCCATTTGGCCAGATGCGGTGACTAACCTTTCCATTTTTGCTTTTAAATCTTAGCTGAGAGCTTGTAAGTGAGTGCTGGGTTTTTTCTGTGTGTTGTATTAATTTGTTTTGTAATTTTCCCTATGGTTCTTGCACCCAGACCTGTCTGGGGTTAACTGCTTGTGGCTCTGGGGACAGCACAGCTTCCTGTGAGTGCCAGTGGCACCCAGGGCTGAGCATGTTGCAGGGTCATAGGATGTGTACCCGGTCCGGTATGAGAGTGCAGTTCCCTTCCGTGTTTTGTATATGTCTAGGGTGATTACATATTCCTGTGCACCCTTTTTTTGTTTTCAGTTTGTTTGGATTTGAAAGCTTGCATTGTGTGGCTGTTTTAGGGTCTCAGGTATTGGAGAGGACCTTGACGTGGTACCTGAGCTTGTCCCATTTGGCCAGATGCGGTGACTAACCTTTCCATTTTTGCTTTTAAATCTTAGCTGAGAGCTTGTAAGTGAGTGCTGGCTTTTTTCTGTGTGTTGTATTAATTTGTTTTGTAATTTTCTCTATGGTTCTTGCACCCAGACCTGTCTGGGGTTAACTGCTTGTGGCTCTGGGGACAGCACAGCTTCCTGTGAGTGCCAGTGGCACCCAGGGCTGAGCATGTTGCAGGGTCATGGGATGTGTACCCGGTCCGGTATGAGAGTGCAGTTCCCTTCCGTGTTTTGTATATGTCTAGGGTGGTTACATATTCCTGTGCACCCTTCCCTTGTTTTCAGTTTGTTTGGATTTGAAAGCTTGCATTGTGTGGCTGTTTTAGGGTCTCAGGTATTGGAGAGGACCTTGACGTGGTACCTGAGCTTGTCCCATTTGGCCAGATGCGGTGACTAACCTTTCCATTTTTGCTTTTAAATCTTAGCTGAGAGCTTGTAAGTGAGTGCTGGGTTTTTTTCTGTGTGTTGTATTAATTTGTTTTGTAATTTTCCCTATGGTTCTTGCACCCAGACCTGTCTGGGGTTAACTGCTTGTGGCTCTGGGGACAGCACAGCTTCCTGTGAGTTTCAGTGGCACCCAGGGCTGAGCATGTTGCAGGGTCATAGGATGTGTACCCGGTCCGGTATGAGAGTGCACTTCCCTTCCGTGTTTTGTATATGTCTAGGGTGATTATATATTCCTGTGCACCCTTTTTTGTTTTCAGTTTGTTTGGATTTGAAAGCTTGCATTGTGTGGCTGTTTTAGGGTCTCAGGTATTGGAGAGGACCTTGACGTGGTACCTGAGCTTGTCCCATTTGGCCAGATGCGGTGACTAACCTTTCCATTTTTGCTTTTAAATCTTAGCTGAGAGCTTGTAAGTGAGTGCTGGGTTTTTTCTGTGTGTTGTATTAATTTGTTTTGTAATTTTCCCTATGGTTCTTGCACCCAGACCTGTCTGGGGTTAACTGCTTGTGGCTCTGGGGACAGCACAGCTTCCTGTGAGTGCCAGTGGCACCCAGGGCTGAGCATGTTGCAGGGTCATAGGATGTGTACCCGGTCCGGTATGAGAATGCAGTTCCCTTCCGTGTTTTGTGTATATATATATATATATATATATATATATATATATATATATATATATTGTCCTTTGAATGAGCCTTTTCTGAATATCCTCAGGCTGCCTATCACAGACATCGCGCTTGTGCCACTGTTTAAGCGGCTTTGTTTTTACCCAGATGGATCAAGCAGTTCAGTTTTCTGCTATCAGTTGAATATTCATGGATGTAAATAAATAAGAAATAAATGGTTTAAAGATCTGGGTGAACTATTAGGAGGCTCATTACAAGCCAGTAATTAAAATGTTTTCTGTCCCTTTAAAGGGACAGTTTACAGTAAACGTTTATTTTCTTCCAATTGCTTCCAATTATCCATCTTATCTGCTGGAGTGTATTGCCCCCTTTACTGCATATGATGATACATGGTTGTCATTCGCACAAGGAGATAAGTGCAGATGATGACCATGTTTCGTCATCTGGGGGATTAGCTTATAGAGCTCATTGCGCCCCCACTCCCCTGCACTTACCCCCAAAACCCTGGTCCAGTGGACCATCATTGCGGGGGGGGGGGGGGGGATCTGGGGATGCCAGTGACATCACCCCACCCATGCACAGTGACATCATCAAGCTCCGGAATCCAGGCAGTAAAACAGCAGCTTCATAGGACTTAAAGGGATACTAAACCCATTTTTTTTCTTTCATGGTTTAGATAGAACAGCAATTTTATACAACTTTCAAATTTTCTCCTATTATAAATCTTTCTTCGTTCTCTTGCTATCTTATTTTAAACAGCAGGAATATAAAGCTTAGGAGCCAGCCCATTTTAGGTTTAGCAACATGGATAGCGCTTGCTTATTGGTGGCTACATTTGGTAACCCAGGAGTCTTCAGTCTGCTTGGATAGGGCCAAATTAGTACAGGCAAGTGTCTCCTGTATTTGTTCTCCAGATACCAGGTCCTGACATGGAATTTTATTTCTCAATGAAAATGAAAAACTTACACTCTCTCTAGTGTAAATAAATTCATTTTTATGCACTATATTTATCAATTACCTTCACCCAAAAATAGGACATCTGAAATAAACTAAACTAAAATACAATCTAATAATAACATAATTGGAAACTCAACATATTGTTTATCCAGTGTGTGATAGGAGTTGTTTTTGAGGGTGCCTTTGGCTGTTGAATTTAATGTGTTTTTTTCATTACAAGAATGGTGTTACCAATTGTTTTGTGTTTGTTCCAGTGTTGAAAAAGGCTTATAAGAGAAACACGATCAACTAAACTGGAATCAACACACCCTTCAAGTTTTATATTTCTGGATTTACTGCTTCTTTATTACAAAAGGAAAAACAAAAAGCTCTATGAGGTCTACCACCATGTCGTCCTTTCATCTTTGTTAACCTCTGTGTTAAAGCTAATTCATTTGTTTGCATTCATTGCATTTCAACATTTTTCTATGAGGTACCCACAACATTCACTTGAGTTTGTAGCTGTATAACATAATGGTGTTAGATAACAAATGTAGTGCCAATTAATTTGGCAAATTCGCCTGTTTATTGGCGCACGAATTCAGGGCCGTCTTTAATACTGACTGGGCCCTGGGCAAACATTTCCTTGGGCCCCCCCGCCCATGCAATTTCGCTCTCCACCCCAACACCCCAAAAAACAACTAAATCAATTTTTTTTTATTTTTATTTTTTAAAATGATTAGCCCAGCAGTGGATCATCCACTGTTGGGCTAATCATTTTCAAAAAAATATGAAATAAATTGCAATACAGGGAGTGCAGAATTATTAGGCAAGTTGTATTTTTGAGGATTCATTTTATTATTGAACAACAACCATGTTCTCGATGAACCCAAAAAACTCATTAATATCAAAGCTGAATAGTTTTGGAAGTAGTTTTTAGTTTGTTTTTAGTTATAGCTATTTTAGGGGGATATCTGTGTGTGCAGGTGACTATTACTGTGCATAATTATTAGGCAACTTAACAAAAAACAAATATATACCCATTTCAATTATTTATTTTTACCAGTGAAACCAATATAACATCTCAACATTCACAAATATACATTTCTGACATTCAAAAACAAAACAAAAACAAATCAGTGACCAATATAGCCACTTTTCTTTGCAAGGACACTCAAAAGCCTGCCATCCATGGATTCTGTCAGTGTTTTGATCTGTTCACCATCAACATTGCGTGCAGCAGCAACCACAGCCTCCTTGACACTGTTCAGAGAGGTGTACTGTTTTCCCTCCTTGTAAATCTCACATTTGATGATGGACCACAGGTTCTCAATGGGGTTCAGATCAGGTGAACAAGGAGGCCATGACATTAGATTTTCTTCTTTTATACCCTTTCTTGCCAGCCACGCTGTGGAGTACTTGGACGCGTGTGATGGAGCATTGTCCTGCATGAAAATCATGTTTTTCTTGAAGGATGCAGACTTCTTCTTGTACCACTGCTTGAGGAAGGTGTCTTCCAGAAACTGGCAGTAGGACTGGGAGTTGAGCTTGACTCCATCCTCAACCCGAAAAGGCCCCACAAGCTCATCTTTGATGATACCAGCCCAAACCAGTACTCCACCTCCACCTTGCTGGCGTCTGAGTCGGACTGGAGCTCTCTGCCCTTTACCAATCCAGCCACGGGCCCATCCATCTGGCCCATCAAGACTCACTCTCATTTCATCAGTCCATAAAACCTTAGAAAAATCAGTCTTGAGATATTTCTTGGCCCAGTCTTGACGTTTCAGCTTGTGTGTCTTGTTCAGTGGTGGTCGTCTTTCAGCCTTTCTTACCTTGGCCATGTCTCTGAGTATTGCACACCTTGTGCTTTTGGGCACTCCAGTGATGTTGCAGCTCTGAAATATGGCCAAACTGGTGGCAAGTGGCATCTTGGCAGCTGCACGCTTGACTTTTTTCAGTTCATGGGCAGTTATTTTGCGCCTCGGTTTTTCCACACGCTTCTTGCGACCCTGTTGACTATTTTGAATGAAACGCTTGATTGTTCGATGATCACTCTTCAGAAGCTTTGCAATTTTAAGAGTGCTGCATCCCTCTGCAAGATATCTCACTATTTTTGACTTTTCTGAGCCTGTCAAGTCCTTCTTTTGACCCATTTTGCCAAAGGAAAGGAAGTTGCCTAATAATTATGCACACCTGATATAGGGTGTTGATGTCATTAGACCATACCCCTTCTCATTACAGAGATGCACATAACCTAATATGCTTAATTGGTAGTAGGCTTTCGAGCCTATACAGCTTGGAGTAAGACAACATGCATAAAGAGGATGATGTGGTCAAAATACTCATTTGCCTAATAATTCTGCACTCCCTGTATGTGAAACTGGACCTAAGCAGTACTAATAAGTAAATAAATATATAAATTCCTCCACTGTGCATTAATTTAAAATATTTACTAATTAATTAAATGTTGGTTTTTAATTTATTTATATATTTGTTTAAGTACATAAATATTTAATGCAATGCACGGCATTGCATAGTAAAAATCAGTGTCGGACCTAATGTCTACAGGGCCCTGGTACAAGAATGTTGAGCCCCCCTAAAAGCATCTCACCAGTTTTGGGATATTCACCACATATTTATTGTTTAGACAGCCACTGTACAGCAAAATTACCACTTTCATGAATACCAAGGGAATTCCTAACATAACAAACTCCCCTAACCCATATACACACACACTCTCCAGAGCATACACATATACACGTACACACACACTCTCCAGAGCATACACATATACACGTACACACACACTCTCCAGAGCATACACATATACATGTACACACACACTCTCCAGAGCATACACATATACATGTACACACACACTCTCCAGAGCATATACATGTACACACACACACACTCTCCAGAGCATACACATATACATGTACACACACACACTCTCCAGAGCATATACATGTACACACACACACTCTCCAGAGCATACACATATTCATGTACACACACACACACTCTCCAGAGCATACACATATACATGTACACACACACACTCTCCAGAGCATACACATACACATGTACACACACACACTCTCCAGAGCATACACATATACATGTACACACACACACACTCTCCAGAGCATACACATATACATACAAACACACACTCTCCAGAGCATACACATATACATGTACACACACACACACTCTCCAGAGCATATACATGTACACACACACACACACTCTCCAGAGCATACACATATACATGTACACACACACACACTCTCCAGAGCATACACATATACATGTACACACACACACTCTCCAGAGCATACACATACACATGTACACACAAACACACACTACAGAGCATACACATATACATGTACACACAAACACACACTCTCCAGAGCATACACATATACATAAACACACACTCTCTAGAGCATACACATATACATGTACATACAAACACACACTCTCCAGAGCATACACATATTCATGTACACACACACACTCTCCAGAGCATACACATATTCATGTACACACACACACTCTCCAGAGCATACACATATTCATGTACACACACACACTCTCCAGAGCATACACATATACATGTACACACAAACACACACTACAGTACAGAGCATACACATATACATGTACACACACACACACACTCTCCAGAGCATATACGTGTACACACAAACACACACTCTCCAGAGCATACGCATATACATGTACACACACACACTCTCCAGAGCATATACATGTACACACAAACACACACTCTCCAGAGCATACACATATACATGTACACACAAACACACACTCTCCAGAGCATACACATACACATGTACACACAACCACACACTCTCCAGAGCATACACATATACATGTACACACAAACACACACTCTCCAGAGCATATACATGTACACACAAACACACACTCTCCAGAGCATACACATATTCATGTACACACACACACTCTCCAGAGCATACATGTACACACAAACACACACTACAGAGCATACACATATACATGTACACACACACACACACACACTCTCCAGAGCATACACATACACATGTACACACAAACACACACTACAGAGCATACACATATACATGTACACACGCACACTCATACACATGTACACACAAACACACATTCTCCAGAGCATACACATGTACACACAAACACACACTACAGAGCATACACATATACATGTACACACGCACACTGTCCAGAGCATACACATACACATGTACACACAAACACACATTCTCCAGAGCATACACATGTACACACAAACACACACTACAGAGCATACACATATACATGTACACACGCACACTCTCCAGAGCATACACATACACATGTACACACAAACACACATTCTCCAGAGCATACACATACACATGTACACACAAACACACACTACAGAGCATACACATACACATGTACACACAAACACACACTACAGAGCATACACATATACATGTACACACACACACACACTCTCCAGAGCATACACATATACATGTACACACAAACACACACTCTCCAGAGCATACACATATACATGTACACACACACACACTCTCCAGAGCATACACATATACATGTACACACACACACACTCTCCAGAGCATACACATATACATGTACACACAAACACACACTACAGAGCACACACAAATGTATGTACACACTCCAATATATAATCCAATATTAAAAATACAATGTATCTCACAAATAAATATAAGCAGAGAACTTTTGACTGTGACAGTATTAGGACTGACATCAGCAGTCTGGCATGAACCAAAAAAAAAAAAAATTATTATTATTTTTTTTTTAATGACTCTTGGGCCCCATAACAAAGACTGGGCCCTGGGCAGCTGCCCCTTTTGCCCTGTGTTAAAGACGGTCCTGCGCACGATAAATAACCAGCCATTACAAGTGACTGGTTAATGCTACCGCAAGCTTGCGATAGCAATTAGTGCCCTGAAAATTAACCAGAGATCAGATCTCTGGTTAATTTTAAAAATCTCACCCAATTGCCCCTATAATAAAATGTATTGTGTCTTTAATAAAAATAAATAAACATGAGCATCTTTAAGTTTTTGAATAATAACTGCACAAAGCAGTTTATAGGGGGTTAAAGTTAGGGGATGTGAGGTGTTAGAAAAAAAAAAGCATCACGGAAATTGCCTTTACATTGTGGTCTATAGGGACTGTGTTATCACTGAAAATATATATGTATATGCTTATATACTGTACATATATATGTATGTGTTATATGTATATGCTTATATACAGTACATATATATTTATGTGTTATATGTATATGCTTATATACTGTACATATATATTTATGTGTTATATGTATATGCTTATATACTGTACATATATATTTATGTGTTATATGTATATGCTTATATACTGTACATATATATTTATGTGTTATATGTATATGCTTATATACAGTACATATATATTTATGTGTTATATGTATATGCTTATATACTGTACATATATATTTATGTGTTATATGTATATGCTTATATACTGTACATATATATTTATGTGTTATATGTATATGCTTATATACTGTACATATATATTTATGTGTTATATGTATATGCTTATATACTGTACATATATATTTATGTGTTATATGTATATGCTTATATACTGTACATATATATGTATATGCTTATATACAGTATATATATATATATATATATATATATATATATATATATATATATATATATATATATATATATATATATATATTTAAAGTTTGCTGCCCATGTCTCCAGGCATGAAAATGATGCTAAATATACACAGAGAGAAGCACACTCTCAGGAATGAACAACTGGCTCAATACCATTGTTAGCCTGTTCTATGGCGATTTACCACCTGGGTGCAACTTCTTTTAGCCCAGTAATGATTTTCACAGAGTAGAACTTTCCTGTAGTATATCAGTCTGATCCCGCCTATTACAGTCAGTCCAGCGCCGAAATACCAGGCAATTCCCCTCTGAACAAGGAACACAGCAACCCCACACGATCATTTCAGCCTTCATTGGGCCTCGTCAGTGAGGTGTAGCCTATGGAAGCACGCTCTCGTAAGCGCAAAGCTTCTCTGCATTGTGAACGTGAGGTTGCATTCACATTCGCATTGTGCTAAACTTGTAATACCAGCGCATATTTGCGTGTGCCGGTATTGCTGAGTGGAGCGCAAATCTCATGCTCGCGTAAACATATTTAGAGCTCCACTCGTAATCTGGCCCATTCTGGGAAAATGGCATCACTGTACAATGCAAAAAAATAGTGTAATTTTCTAGGCAAATATGGAAAATAGCAGGGTGGAAGTCAATATATTTTAATATAATATAGATATTATAAGCACACATTTCTTTCATACAGGTGGTGAGAGTTCACAATCCATTACTCTTGGGAAATACAATTGTCTACCACTAGGAGGAAGCAACGATTCCCAAACCCCAAGAGCCCTATAAAACCCCTCCCACCTCACACATATCTTAGTCTTTACTTTGCTTCTCCTGGAGGTGGTTGAAGAATGAAGATGTGCATTTGATTCCTCACAGAGAGGGGTTTTCAGTCTATATTGAGGCCTGGATTCCCCTCAAAGTACAGTGCTTGTCAGAGGGATGTATATGGAGTATGGTTTGTGATTCGTTTTTCACCTTATGGGAAATATTTCATAAACTTTCCATAATTGGTCACAGGGACTTGTCTTTTGCCTCCCTTTATGGGTCTACAATATGATACTATTCCATAACTTCTGCTGGTATGTTTCAGAACTGGTTTGGCTGTCTGCTGCTTGTTTGCTAGTGGACAAGTGTCTATTGGTAAGTATAATTTATTAACATTTAGACACTCTATAGCTATGTTATGGGCACATTTTTCAAGCTTGACCTCTGTGGAAAAGAGAATTTAATCTCTATTTTTAGACAGACAATGTGACATCAGTGGCTTATGTCAACCATCAGGGGGGAACTCACAGTTCCCTAGCCATGAGAGAGGCATCTCAAATTCTTTCGTAAGCAGAAATCAATTCTTGTCTAGTTTCTGCAATTCATATTCCAGGGGTGAACAATTGGGAAGTGGACTTCCTTGGACGTCAATCTCTACATCTAATGGAGTGGTCTCTTCACTAGGATGTGTTCAATCAGATTGGGGATCTCTGGGGTCTAACAGGATAGATTTGATGGCCTCTAATTTGAATAACAAGCTTCCCAGGTACTTTGCAAAGTCCAGGGATGCTCAAGCAGAGTTTGTTAATGCTCTAGTAGTTCCTTGATTATTTCAACTTGTTTATCTGTTCTCTCCTCTGGTACTTCTGCCCAGAGGGATTTCTGAGATAAGCCTATAGAAATCTTCAGTAATCCTGATTGCCCCAGCTTGGCCTCGCAAGATTTGGTATGCAGATCTGGTTTGAGGGGCATATTTATCAAGCTCCGTATGGAGCTTGATGCCCCGTATTTCCGGCGAGCCTGAATCAGAAGTCATGAAACAGCGGTATAAAGACCGCTGCTCCATAACCTGTCCGCCTGTTCTGAGGCGGCGGACAGAAATCCACTCGATCGAATATGATCGAGTTGATTGACACCTCCTGCTAGCGGGATCTGCAGGGGGCGGCATTGCACCAGCAAGTTACCAAAACTGCTGGTGTAATGATAAATGCCGAGAGTGTATGCTGTCGGCATTTATCGATGTGCAGCACACATGATCCGCAATATTGAATCATGTCCGCTCGCACATTAATAAATAGGCCCCCAAATGTTCAGCTGTCCTACTTAACTTCAGCCTTTGCGGTCAGACCTTGTCTCAAAGTCCATTTTTCCATCTGGATCTCAAGTCTCTGAATTTGATGGCATGGAAATTGAATCTTTAGTAATTAGACATAGAGGTCTCTTTGATTCTGTGATTGAAACTCGTAAGCCTGTAAGTAGGAAAATCTATCATAAGGTGTCATGTTTTAGTCTTGTTCCTTTAAGAATTCATGAATCTCCACCCTATTTAAGTCTCCTCCTCCCTTTCCTCTACGCTAGGTAATTTGCTTTAGTTGGTGTTTCAACCTCTGTCAGAGAAACTACTTTATAGCCATTTGAATTCCCTGTATTGACCTCCTTTGTTGTTGGATTCTTTTTTTTCCAATCTAGGATCTATTTAGTTCTCAACCTCATTTCCAGCTTCTTACTGATTGTACTTACACTTACAGTATTCCTCTGTGTCGGGGATCCTTAGCGTGAAGCAAGGTTCAGCCTCACCCTCCAGGTACCCATCCGCTACATTGTAACTCCCGTGCTGACAAGCTGCAGCGCATGACGTCACTCAGCTGTGACTGCGCGCTCTGAAACTGGAAAAGTGGAATCCACACTCGTTTCTCATTTGAATCACGGTAGAGTAGGGACCTATAACTTCAGGCACATTATCAATTTAATTCCTGTAAGACGGAACTGCCTGAGACCTTTTTGCACTAACCTTTGAGGAACAGCTGTGCTTATGTACTCTGACTAAACGTCTAACTTCCTTCCCCATTACCTGCTCAGGATACTTCCAGGCTGTATTAAAGGGACACTGAACCCACATTTTGTCTTTCATGATTCAGATGGAGCATGCAATTTTAAGCAACTTTCTAATCTACTCCTATCATCAATTTTTCTTCATTCTCTTGCTATCTTTATTTGAAAAAGAAGGCATTTAAGCTTGTTTTTTGGTTCAGTACTCTGGACAGCACTTTTTTATTGGTGGATGAATTTATCCACCAGTCAGCAAGGACAACCCAGGTTGTTCACCAAAAATGGCCCGGCATCTAAACTTACATTTTTGCATTTCAAATAAAGATACCAAGAGAATGAAAAAAAATTGACAATAGGAGTAAATTAGAAAGTTGCTTAAAATTTCATGCTCTATCTGACACACGAAAGAAAAAAAATGGGTTCAGTGTTCCTTTAACTTTTGACTGTTTGCCTGCTATTCACTGAGTTATTAACCATTGTTTGTCTGCCTGTATTTCTCTGAGCTAATTGGGAGCTAAGTGTACTAACCTTGCTACAGTATTATTCGTGTTGGACACAGTACGTATCTACCATACATTGTATGTGTACTACTAACCTTGGGAACCAATTCTTGTAAAAATCAAACTCTGTTCTGCAGACATAACCTTACTTATAGCCTAGTCCAGATCTCTAATGCTTGTATCAAAAACTAGTAGTGGTACAATTGTATTATATCGAGCATACCTGCGGGTGCTTTTGTTTTATTTCTACGCTTAAAACAGTTTGTTCTATCTCTGTTTGACTATCCTTAGTCACCCTCAGCTCAATGAGCATAACAAGGTTCTAGCTACATTTATAGAGCTTGTGGTTTGGTGTGGTATCTATTTGGGTTATTCAAGTACATAACAACCAATACATAAGGTCTGGTAGGCCTTTATCTCTTCATGTGTAGATCATGGTTTTACCTGGCATTCTTTCAGAATTCCTAGGATTTTGCAGTTCTAACTGGATTATCTGAATAAGGCCTATCTGCCAGTTCTCTGAAGGGGCAGATTTCTGCTCTTTCCATTTTGTTCCATAGGAAGATTCCTATTTAGAGTTTTGTTCAGGCTTTGGTTCATATTAAACCTGTAATCATGCCAATTTTTTCTACATTGAATCTTAACTTGGTGTTAAGGCAGTTGGGTATTGAGGTTTTGTGCTGCCCTAGGCACTCAGAATTTTGCAATACACATAGACACACTCATATGCACGCACACCACACAAATACATATTCATATGCACGCACGCACACCACACAAATACATATTCATATGCACGCATACACACACACACTCAAATGCGCGCACACCACACAAATACATATTCATATGCACGCATACACACACACACTCAAATGCGCACACACCACACAAATACATATTCATATGCACGCATACACACACACACACAAATGCACACACACCACACAAATACATATTCATATGCACGCATACACAAACACACTCAAATGCGCACACACCACACAAATACATATTCATATGCACGCATACACACACACACACACACTCAAATGCCCACACACCACACAAATACATATTCATATGCACGCATACACACACACAAATGCACACACACCACACAAATACATATTCATATGCACGCATACACACACACTCAAATGCACACACACCACACAAATACATATCCATATGCACGCATACACACACACACTCAAATGCGCACACACCACACAAATACATATTCATATGCACGCATACACACACACACTCAAATGCGCACACACCACACAAATACATATTCATATGCACGCATACACACACACACACTCAAATGCCCACACACCACACAAATACATATTCATATGCACGCATACACACACACACTCAAATGCACACACACCACACAAATACATATTCATATGCACGCATACACACACACACTCAAATGCGCACACACCACACAAATACAATTTCATATGCACGCATACACACACACTCAAATGCGCGCACACACCACACAAATACATATTCATATCCACGCATACACACACACACTCTCAAATGCACACACACAAATACATATTCATATGCACGCATACACACACACACACACTCAAATGCACACACACCACACAAATACATATCCATATGCACGCATACACACACACACTCAAATGCGCACACACCACACAAATACATATTCATATGCACGCATACACACTCAAATGCACACACACCACACAAATACATATTCATATGCACGCATACACACACACACACACTCATGTGCACACACACCACACAAATACATATTCATATGCACGCATACACACACACACTCAAATGCACACACACCACACAAATACATATTCATATGCACGCATACACACACACACTCAAATGCACACACACCACACAAATACATATCCATATGCACGCATACACACACACACTCAAATGCGCACACACCACACAAATACATATTCATATGCACGCATACACACTCAAATGCGCACACACACCACACAAATACATATTCATATGCACGCATACACACACACACACTCATGTGCACACACACCACACAAATACATATTCATATGCACTCATACACACACACACACTCATGTGCACACACACCACACAAATACATATTCATATGCACTCATACACACACACACACTCATGTGCACACACACCACACAAATACATATTCATATGCACGCATACACATACACCACACAAATACATATTCATATTCACGCATACACACACACACACACACACTCATGTGCACACACACCACACAAATACATATTCATATGCACGCATACACACACACCACACAAATACATATTCATATGCACGCATACACACACACCACACAAATACATATTCATATGCACGCATACACATACACCACACAAATACATATTCATATGCACGCATACACACACACACTCATGTGCACACACACCACACAAATACATATTCATATG
Organism: Bombina bombina; assembly: GCF_027579735.1. NCBI lineage: Eukaryota > Metazoa > Chordata > Amphibia > Anura > Bombinatoridae > Bombina > Bombina bombina. The sequence goes on from NC_069509.1 coordinate 185,265,297, forward strand.
CACGCATACACACACACCACACAAATACATATTCATATGCACGCATACACACACACCACACAAATACATATTCATATGCACGCATACACACACACCACACAAATACATATTCATATGCACGCATACACACACACACCACACAAATACATATTCATATGCCCGCATACACACACACACCACACAAATACATATTCATATGCCCGCATACACACACACCACACAAATACATATTCATATGCACGCATACACACACCACACAAATACATATTCATATGCACGCATACACACACACACCACACAAATACATATTCATATGCACGCATACACACACCACACAAATACATATTCATATGCACGCATACACATACACCACACAAATACATATTCATATTCACGCATACACACACTCATGTGCACACACACCACACAAATACATATTCATATTCACGCATACACACACACACACACACACACACACTCATGTGCACACACACCACACAAATACATATTCATATGCACGCATACACATACACCACACAAATACATATTCATATGCACGCATACACACACACATGTGCACACACACCACACAAATACATATTCATATGCACGCATACACACACACCACACAAATACATATTCATATGCACGCATACACACACACCACACAAATACATATTCATATGCACGCATACACACACACACCACACAAATACATATTCATATGCACGCATACACACACACACCACACAAATACATATTCATATGCACGCATACACACACACACCACACAAATACATATTCATATGCACGCATACACACACACACCACACAAATACATATTCATATGCACGCATACACACACACCACACAAATACATATTCATATGCACGCATACACACACACACCACACAAATACATATTCATATGCACGCATACACACACACACCACACAAATACATATTCATATGCACGCATACACACACACACCACACAAATACATATTCATATGCACGCATACACACACACACCACACAAATACATATTCATATGCACGCATACACACACACACCACACAAATACATATTCATATGCACGCATACACACACACACCACACAAATACATATTCATATGCCCGCATACACACACACCACACAAATACATATTCATATGCACGCATACACACACACACCACACAAATACATATTCATATGCACGCATACACACACACACACCACACAAATACATATTCATATGCACGCATACACACACACAGCGCTGCGGAATCTGTTGGCGCTCTACAAATAACCGATAATAATAATAATACACAGCTACAGCTTTTTTTTTAAAAAGTGAGCAAACTTGGTGTCTTTTGTGCTTGCCTTGCTGCGTTAAAAAATCTGTTTGCTAAGTCACATGCATTAGAAGGAACAGATTGCTGCCTCCATTATTATATAGTGGTGTTAATATTTTCTCCATGGCAACTTTGTCACTATCGTTTGGGTGGCAAAATGTGGATTTTGGAGTCCATACATCCTTGAGCTATTTAATATTGCCAGGCAAGTTTACAGAACAAAACAATAAATGAACACCAAATGATAATTACTTCACCATGCAGGATAGTGCAGCATTTGTGCCCATAGGCAGCTGTTTGAACACACTATGATTTTGCTTATATATGTAATGTTATTTTAATTTTGTGTATACTTGACCAAAATAATATTTGGAATCTCATTAAAAATGATGAGGCAAGACTTAACTCATTGGGGGGTAGTTATCAAGCAGTCTACTTTTCTGGCTTCGCCGGCCCAATACGCCCGCCTAAGCTCGCCTCACATCGCCGCCGCGGACCTGAAAAAATACGCCTAAATTATCAAATAAAGCTGTCAAAAAGCCGCGGGGCGATGAGCAGCGGACTGTGAGAGTTATCACTCATCCGATCTCGCTGCTCTTCGGCTTTTTCCCAGCTTTATTGCTAGCCTGTCACTAAGCACTCACACTAAACTACACTGTTCTACCCCCTATACCGGCATCCCCGGAGCCTCCCGCAACTCAATAAAGTTACTAACCCCTAAACCGCCGCTCCTAGACCCTGCCGCAACTCTTATAAATGTATTAACCCCTAAACCGCCGCTCCCGGACACCGCCGCAACTCTTATAAATGTATTAACCCCTAAACCGCCGCTCCTCTTATAAATGTATTAACCCCTAAACCGCCGCTCCCGGACACCGCTGCCACCTACTGTATACCTAGTAACCCCTATCCTGCCCCCCCTATACCGTCGCCCTCTATTATAAAATTATTAACCCCTATCCTGCTGATCCCGCACCTCTCCGCAACCCCTAAACCGCCGCTCCCTGAACCCGCCGCAACCTATATTAAACCTATTAACCCCTATCCTGCCCCCCTACACCGTCGCCACCTATAATAAATTTATTAACCCCTAATCTGCCCCCCACTACACCGCCGCCACTGTAATAAAATTATTAACCCCTAAACCTAAGTCTAACCCTAACGCCCCCCTAACTTAAATATTAATTAAATAAATTAACTCTTATTAACTAAATTAATCCTATTTAAAACTAAATACTTACCTTTAAAATAAACCCTAATATAGCTACAATATAAATAATAATTATATTCTAGCTATCTTAGGATTTATTTTTATTTTACAGGTACCTTTCAATTTATTTTAACCAGGTACAATAGCTATTAAATAGTTATTAACTATTTAATAGCTTACCTAGCTAAAATAAAGAGAAATTTACCTGTAAAATAAATCCTAACCTAAGTTATAATTACACCTAACACTGCACTATACTTTAATAAATTATTCCTATTTAAAACTAAATACTTACCTGTAAAATAAACCCTAAGATAGCTACAATATAATTAATAATTACATTGTAGCTATCTTAGGATTTATATTTATTTTACAGGTAACTTTGTATTTATTTTAGCTAGTTAGAATAGTTATTAAATAGTTATTAACTATTTAATAACTACCTAGCTAAAAGAAATACAAAATTACCTGTAAAATAAATCCTAACCTAAGTTACAATTAAACCTAATACTACACTATCATTAAATTAATTAAATAAACTACCTACAAATAACTACAATTAAATACAATTACATAAACTAACTAAAGTACAAAAAAAAAAGCTAAGTTACAAAAAATAAAAAAATAAGTTACAAACATGTTAAAAATATTACAACAATTTTAAGCTACTTACACCTAATCTAAGCCCCCTAATAAAATAACAAACCCCCCCAAAATAAAAAAATGCCCTACCCTATTCTAAATTAAATAAATTTCAAAGCTCTTTTACCTTACCAGCCCTTAAAAGGGCCATTTGTGGGGGCATGCCCCAAAGAAAACAGCTCTTTTGCCTGTAAAAGAAAAATACAACCCCCCCCAACATTAAAACCCACCACCCACATACCCCTAATCTAACCCAAACCCCCCTTACAAAAACCTAACACTAATCCCCTGAAGATCATCCTACCTTTAGTTGTCTTCACTCAGCCGAGCCACCGATGGAACCGAAGTGGACATCCGGAGCGGAAGAAGTTAATCCTCCAAGCGGCGCTGAAGAAATCTTCCATCCAATGAAGTCATCATCCAGGCGGCGCTGAAGAAAAGTCTTCGATCCGGCCGATGTCATCTTCAAAGAGGCACTGAAGAGGTCTTCTATCTGGGCGAAGTCATCTTCCAAGCTGGGTCTTGAATCTTCCTTCCGCCGACGCGGAACCACCTTCTTCACCGACGGACTACGAAGAATGACGGCTCCTTTAAGGGATTCTATCAGCCAATCGGAATTAAGGTAGGAAAAATCTGATTGGCTGATGGAATCAGCCAATCAGATTGAGCTCGCATTCTATTGGCTGTTCCGATCAGCCAATAGAATGCGAGCTCAATCTGATTGGCTGATTGGATCAGCCAATCGGATTGAACTTGAATCTGATTGGCTGATTCCATCAGACAATCAGAATTTTCCTACCTTAATTCCGATTGGCTGATAGAATCCTATCAGCCAATCGGAATTGAGGGGACACCATCTTGGATGACGTCCCTTAAAGGAGCCGTCATTCGTCGTAGTCCGTCGGTGAAGAAGGTGGTTCCGCGTCGGCGGAAGGAAGATTCAAGACCCAGCTTGGAAGATGACTTCGCCCGGATAGAAGACCTCTTCAGCGCCTCTTTGAAGATGACATCGGCCGGATCGAAGACTTTTCTTCAGCGCCGCTTGGAGGATTAACTTCTTCCACTCCGGATGTCCACTTCGGTTCCTTCGGTGGCTCGGCTGAGTGAAGACAACTAAAGGTAGGATGATCTTCAGGGGATTAGTGTTAGGTTTTTGTAAGGGGGGTTTGGGTTAGATTAGGGGTATGTGGGTGGTGGGTTTTAATGTTGGGGGGGGTTGTATTTTTCTTTTACAGGCAAAAAATCTGTTTTCTTTGGGGCATGCCCCACAAATGGCCCTTTTAAGGGCTGGTAAGGTAAAAGAGTTTTGAAATGTATTTAATTTAGAATAGGGTAGGGCATTTTTTTATTTTGGGGGGGTTTGTTATTTTATAAGGGGGCTTAGATTAGGTGTAAGTAGCTTAAAATTGTTGTAATATTTTTAACATGTTTTTAACTTATTTTTTTATTTTTTGTACTTTAGTTAGTTTAGTTAATTGTATTTAATTGTAGTTATTTGTAGGTAGTTTATTTAATTAATTTAATGATAGTGTAGTATTAGGTTTAATTGTAACTTAGGTTAGGATTTATTTTACAGGTAATTCTGTATTTCTTTTAGCTAGGTAGTTATTAAATAGTTAATAACTATTTAATAACTATTCTAACTAGCTAAAATAAATACAAAGTTACCTGTAAAATAAATATAAATCCTAAGATAGCTACAATATAATTATTAATTACATTGTAGCTATCTTCGGGTTTATTTTACAGGTAAGTATTTATTTTTAAATAGGAATAATTTATTAAAGTATAGTGTAGTGTTAGGTGTAATTGTAACTTAGGTTAGGATTTATTTAACAGGTAAATTTCTCTTTATTTTAGCTAGGTAAGCTATTAAATAGTTAATAACTATTTAATAGCTATTGTACCTAGTTAAAATAAAGGTACCTGTAAAATAAATATAAATCCTAAGATAGCTAGAATATAATCATTGGGAAAAATTTAAAGGGGAGAACATTTTTGGGTGAACTGTCCCTTTAAGTTTAAACAATTTCCCTGTGGTAATCAAATCCTGCTTCATGTCAAACCGTTCAAAAAGTGGCTGTTTTAATTGTTAATTGTAATTATTATTTATATTGTAGCTATATTAGGGTTTATTTTAAAGGTATTTAGTTTTAAATAGGATTCATTTAGTTAATAAGAGTTAAATTTATTTAGATGTATTTAATTAATATTTAAGTTAGGGGGGTGTTAGGGTTAGTGTTAGACTTAGGTTTATGGGTTAATCATTTTATTACAGTGGCGGCGGCGTAGTGGGGGGCAGGATAGGGGTTAATAAATTTATTATAGGTGGCGACGGTGTAGGGGGGGGGCAGATTAGGGGTTAATAAATTTATTATAGGTGGCGACGGTGTAGGGGGGGGGCAGATTAGGGGTTAATAAATTTATTATAGGTGGCGACGGTGTAGGGGGGGCAGGATAGGGGTTAATAAATTTATTATAGGTGGCGACGGTGTAGGGGGGGCAGATTAGGGGTTAATACATTTATTATAGTTGCGGTGGGCTCCGGGAGCGGCGGTTTAGGGGTTAATATGTATAGAGTAGCTTGCGGTGGGCTCCGGGAGCGGCGGTTTAGGGGGTAATAACTTTATTTAGTTGCGGCGGTGTAGGGGGGACAGATTAGTGGTGTTTAGACTCGGGGTACATGTTAGGGTGTTAGGTGTAGACAGCTCCCATAGAAATCAATGGGATGTCTGTCAGCAGCGAACTTGTACTTTCGCTATGGTCAGACTCCCATTGATTCCTATGGGATCCGCCGCCTCCAGGGGTGGCGGTTTGAAAACCAGGTACGCTGGGCCGTAAAAGTGCCGAGCGTACCTGCTAGTCATTTGATAACTAGCAAAAGTAGTGAGAATGTGCCGCACTTGTGTGCGGAACATCTGGAGTGACGTAAGAATCGATCTGTGTCGGACTGAGTCTGGCGGATCGGTGCTTACGTCACAAAATTCTACTTTTGCCGGTCTCGAGCCTTTGATAACTAAGGCGTATCAGCCTCGCCACAAATACGATGCGGAATTCCAGCGTATTTGAGGTTGACGGCTTGATAACTAGGCCCCATTGGCTGCTATTGATCACTGTAATAAAAGTGTTAAAGGGACAGTACACTGTAAAATTGTTTTTCCATTAATGTATTTTAAATGACTTGTTATACCAAGTGCAGAGTATAAAATATTTGAGAAATTCCATTTTCATGCTTATTTGTGTATATGAAGTAGCTGATTTTGTGCTTTGAAACCACAGCCTATTACAATGGGTTGAACTTAAAGGTGATATCAGATCTCATTATGTTCTAAGTTTGTGTAAACAGAGTTGCTTCCTTATCTTTTATTTGTCTGGAACACCAAAGCTCAATACATAGAGAGAACAATGGAAAATTATCATTTTGTTACTTAACTATCCTGCATCCCACTGAGAGTTTAATCTCTTCTGCTGGCTGTATATACTTAGGCTATTCAATAGCCTATACTCCAGTATTAATTTGTTCAGTGTAGGTGGCGATACCACAGGCTAAATTAGCTATTTCAAATGCTGAAATAGGAGTAAAGGAGCTACTAGTAACCAATTTAATACACTCTAGCAGGTTAAAAGTATCATTGGGAAAAATTTAAAGGGGAGAACATTTTTGGGTGAACTGTCCCTTTAACTTTAAACAATTTCCCTGTGGTAATCAAATCCTGCTTCATGTCAAACCGTTCAAAAAGTGGCTGTTTTAATTGGTTACCCTGTCCAAATTACCTAACCTTACAAGTACCATTAACTCCGTGACTGCAAAAGGGACTACATGGATTGCTGCTCTCAGAGAGACAACGGAGTCAATTTATCAAGCTCCGTACGGAGCTTAATGCCCGGAAACAGAAGTTATGAAGCAGCGGTCTAAAGACCGTTGCTCCATAACCTGTCTGCCTGCTCTGAGGTGGCGGACAGAAATCAACCTGATCGAATATGATTGGGTTGATTGACACTCCCTGCTAGCAGCCGATTGGCCGCAAATCTGCAGGGGGCGGCATTGCACCAGCAGTTTACAAGAACTGCTAGTAACAATGATAAATGCCAACAGCGTATGTTGTCGGCATTTATCGATTTTCGGCGGACATGATACGCTATATTGTATCATGTCCGTTCGCACTATAATCAATAGACCCCATTGTGTTGTTATATGTTAGGTTCACAGTTACTTGAGGGAATTAATCTGTATCTGCTGTCCGTAAAGGGCCATTCTTACCTGGAAGTAATATCTGCTGAATCCTGATATTGCAGTTCTAAGCATTGTGGAGGGTGCGTTCCTCTGCGGTGTCATTGCTGTTAAAAAAAACACTTCCTCTTTTGCTAGTCGACAGCAGCAAATCTCCCCCATTATATTTCCTAAGCTATGTGACTGTGAGTCTGGCTGGCAAAAGCATCCTGTGCGGAGCTGCGTCACTGCAATGTCACATCCTAAGCGGTCTTGACGTTCGCCGCTTCAATGAAGCCCGGTATCGGCAAAACCTTTAAATATATTATATATAGACTTCAATCGTTTTTGCTGATACCTGGCTTCATTAGGTGCAGCAGTGAAGCTGCTGCTCCATAACTTGTCCGCTGCCTCTGAGGCCGCGGATGGAAATCAACCCGATCGAATACGATCAGGTTAATTGACACCCCCTGCTAGCAGTTCACAAAAACTGCTGATGCAATGATAAATGCTGACAGCGTATGCTGTCGGTATTTATCGATGTGCAGCGTACATGATACGCTACATTGTGTCATGTCCGCTCGCACTGTGATAAATCTGCCCCATAGTAGTATTTTAAAAAATGCTCTGTGTTATCCCAATTTCATTATTGCACTATTGCTTGCATATAACCATGTGTTTGCAAAGTGATTAAACACATAGTTAAAGTCATTTCCAGAGCAACAATGCACTTCTGGGAGCTAGCTAAACACATCTATTGAGCCAATGAAGAAAGACAAATGTGTGTAGCCAAAAGGTTCAAATCCAGCAGGTACGCAAAGTTCCTGCACTATTTTTGCAGGCAAAACTAAGGAGCTGGAGCACAGTCTGTTTAGAGGGAGAGTTAGATCCTCTAGTAATGGGCAGTGACACTTCCTAAAATAGACTAAATGCAAGCCTGTCAGCAGTCCTGCTGTGTGATCACCCGGCACTGTGTGTATCACATGGTGCTTACATTTCTGTGTGGCTTGCTCTGGGGTTATTTAGTTCCCCTCAGCAGAAATAGGACTATTGCACCTTCAGTGGTTGAGACTCTGTGACAGAGGAGTCTGGAGTTGCTGTCAGAGACTGAGGTCTCAGGCTGCACTTGAAAGGAAGGGGAGGAGAGGAATGAGGAACTGAAGCAAAGCTGGTTATGCACCATTTGAGTTTTAAAAAAAGTATGGACTCCATGGATCTTGGCATTAAACAGGCATTCATGTTTGTCTAGATAAGTTATTTTAAAGTTGTTTTAATAAAGTTCAGAGTTTCACTACAGAAAAAAAGTGCACATCAAGCAGAAAAGAATGTCCTTCCTGCTTTCTCTCTGATTGGAATTTCTTTAGTAGAGATAGCTGGGATGAGGTTTGCACAATGGAAAATAATCCTTGCAATTAAAGGTGTTTGTGAAACATCTTGTAGTAGGATAAGCCCAATTACTTTATTTTATACACCAATAGTATGTGCAGTCTGTTTATCTATGTTGGTGTCTGTATATCTATCAATCTATGATCAGCAGGCCAGATTCTCTGCAGAATGCTGACCTGTGCAAGATCATTTTTTTGCTGCAGATTCAACCTTACCAGTTTCATCCTAAAGTTAAATAATGCTACATTAATGGAATATATACTAGGTGAATGTTTTATGTTGTTGTCTAGGTTATGGTTATCTATTATTATTTTTATTTATTTTCTCTCTTTCCTTACCCCTTGATGCTTCTCCGGGTGAAACAAAACCGCAGCTCTAATTATATCTCCGCGATTTCAACTAAAGATAGAAGGTTAACTCAATCTACCGTAATTAGCGCAGAATTTCTGGAATATTATAAACAGATCTCTCTACCTAGAGAAACGAATGAAGTTAATAAAAAAGCTTTTTGGAATACTTGTAAGGTACCGTGCTTGGACGTTGAGGCGGGCAAGGCTATGAGTGTACCAATTAATAAAGAGGAAGTTATTCAGGTGATTAAAGAGTGTACTCTTAATAAAGCGGCGGGCCCCGATACATTTCCAGCAGAATATTATAAAATTCTGTCAGAGCAAGTGATAGATCCTTTACTGCGATCAGGGGCATCCAATATCGGTGAATTTCAGTGCTTCATTAATTGTTTTAGTCCCGAAAAAGGGTAAGAACGCAGAAAAATTAGATTCCTACCACCCAATTTCGCTGCTGAATACGGATTTTAAGCTCTTAACAAGTATTCTGGCAACTAGATTACAGAAAGTGCTTGCTAAGTTAATTCACCCTGATCAAACTGGCTTTTTAAAAGGTAGTCAATGGAATATGTACAGAATATTTAAAATTATTTTGTGGCACCCGTCAAGGCTGCCCGTTGTCTCCGCTTTTGTTCAATCTTAGTATTGAGCTGTTAGCAATCGCCTTACGTAACTCCATTAGGGGGATAAAAGTGGGCGATATTGACTTTCAAATATCATTATATGCGGATGATCTACTTGTTTTTCTTTCTAACAATAGGGAAAATGTGCCCCTATTATTGAGGTTGCTCGAAGTATATGGCTCATTTTCAGGATATGCGATAAATTTAAAAAAATCAGAAATATTATGGTTAAATCGCATTAGAGAATCACATTCTGCACTACCTTTTAAAGAAGTCAAAAATATAAAATATCTAGGAATTAGTGTATCAACTTACCCTGAGGATTGGTATAAGGCAAATTTTTGCAGGGTGATTAAGAAAATCATGGAGGATATGCTAAAATGGTCATCGTTTCCTCTATCACTAGCGGCCAAAATAAACCTAATTAAAATGATCGCGCTACCTAAATTATTGTATGTGATGCAAAATATGCCCCTCTTTCTTCAAAAAGCGGATATAAAACAGCTAAATACTGCGTTTGGGCGATTTTTATGGTGCAATTCTAAACCAAAGCTATCTCTAAAAAGATTAAGTCAGCCGAAAGAACAGGCAGGGCTTAGCTTTCCTTCGATTTATAAGTATAATCTTGCTTGCCTGGTGAAAATAGTCCCAGATTGGCTAACGGACAAATGGTTTTTAGCACTGAGGGATATTGAAAATGACTTTTTTAAGCCTTATTCTTTAAAGGCACTTCTTCATACGAATCAAAAACTTTGGCCTTCTTTGCTTAAAAAGATGTATACCTTTAAAAATCCCATATAGCGTGGCAAACATTATGTCGGGCTTTGAATATCAATTTTCAGTGCTCTAAATTTTTACCCATACAAAATAACCCTGTATTCCCCTCAGGACATGACATGGAAGTCTAAAAGGTGGAAAAGAAAGGGGCTTGAGTTCTTTTTTCAGTGTATAGATATGGATAAAAACGCTATATATACATTTAGCGCCCTGAAAGAAAAATATAATCTTCCTAATAGATACTTCGGATACTTTCAAATTAGACATTTTCTTAATACACAACATAAGAAAGATTTTAATAAAAATTGGGAAAGAGTCTATATGGGTTTGAATATTTTTCAAAAGGGTAAAGTTTCTATTTCCCAATGGTACAATCTGCTTTTGGTCAAAGAAGGTCAGTCGGCCATGGAACGTTTGCGAGAAAAATGGTCTCTGGATATCCCTGTTATAGAGTACAAGACAATCGAAAAGAATATTGCTAGGGCATGGGCAGATACCCCCCAATTATCCTGGCGTGAATCCCACATTAAGTTAATTAATAGAGAATATATCACTGCAGAGGAATTAGGAAGGTGGAATAAAGCGCAAGTCTATGAATGTTCACAATGTAGATGGCCTAATGCCAACTTGATTCATTGCATATGGGCATGCTCCAATGTAAACCAATTTTGGGGAAAAGTATCCTATTGGCTGTCCAAAGTACTAAAGTATGAAGTTGTGTTAGATAAGGTGGAAATTGTCTTTCTGAAGAAATACAAGGATAGGGAAGAGAATACAAATTTTATTAATTTTATAATACTTTGCGCAAGAAATGTTATATTCTCCTCATGGAAATCCAATAAAAAACCAGCGTTATCCACACTTAAATTGCTAGACACTAAATTAATTCTGAGCAATACGAAACCTCAATATGCTCAGAAAATGAAATTGATCTCTTTTTTAAAAAATTGAACAATTATATATTTTCAAATCCTTTAGAGATACAAATGAGACTTATTGCCCCTTTTAAAAATTCTCTATGGATTCAAAATGCAGTTTTAAGGGGGGAAATTAGAAGAGAAATTCTCTTATAATACTAGAAACCTTAGGCTGGGGAAGAATATGTTGGGGATCCCTTTCTTCCCTCTTTTTTGTTGTTGTTTTGTTTTATTTGGTTTTGTTTGTTTTTAGTTTTGATATGTTTCGTTTATATGTATTATTATTTTCAAGAGTCTCTAAATGTACATGGTGTGATATGACTAATTCATGAATATATTGTCATATGTTTAATGTATAAAACAATAAATATATTGGGAAAAAAAAGTTAAAGGTGGCCTG
>NC_069509.1:185282163-185284663 GCF_027579735.1 Bombina bombina
GGCAGTTTGTTGTGACTGTTAAAAAACGTCTATCGTTTTTTTGATCCGTTTTTTTAACTAAGGGGTTAATCATCCATTTGCAAGTGGGTGCTTATTACATACACTGTAAACATTTCGTTTGATTTACTGCCTTTTTTCACAGTTTTTCAAATTTTGACAAAATTTGTTTCTCTTAAAGGCACAGTACCGTTTTTTTATATTTGCTTGTTAACTTGATTTAAAGTGTTTTCCAAGCTTGCTAGTCTCATTGCTAGTCTGTACAAACATGTCTGACATAGAGGAAACTCCTTGTTCATTATGTTTAAAAGCCATGGTGGAACCCCCTCTTAGAATGTGTACCAAATGTACTGATTTCACTTTAAGCAATAAAGATCATATTTTGTCTTTAAAAAATTTATCACCAGAGGAATCTGACGAGGGGGAAGTTATGCCAACTAACTCTCCCCACGTGTCAGATCCATTGACTCCCGCTCAAGGGATTCACGCTCAAATGGCGCCAAGTACATCTAGGGCGCCCATAGCGATTACTTTACAAGACATGGCGGCAGTCATGGATAATACACTGTCAGTGGTATTAGCCAGACTACCTGAATTTAGAGGTAAGCGAGATAGCTCTGGGGTTAGACGAAATGCAGAGCATACTGACGCTTTAAGAACCATGTCTGATACTGCCTCACAATATGCAGAAGCTGAGGAAGGAGAGCTTCAGTCTGTGGGTGATGTTTCTGACTCAGGAAAGATGCCTGATTCTGATATTTCTACATTTAAATTTAAGCTTGAACACCTCCGCGTGTTACTCAGGGAGGTTTTAGCTGCTCTGAATGACTGTGATACAATTGCAGTGCCAGAGAAATTGTGTAGACTGGATAAATACTATGCAGTGCCGGTGTGTACTGATGTTTTTCTAATACCTAAAAGGTTTACAGAAATTATTAATAAGGAATGGGATAGACCAGGTGTGCCGTTCTCTCCCCCTCCTATTTTTAGAAAAATGTTTCCAATAGACACCACACGGGACTTATGGCAGACAGTTCCTAAGGTGGAGGGAGCAGTTTCTACTCTAGCAAAGCGTACTACTATCCCTGTCGAGGACAGTTGTGCTTTCTTAGATCCAATGGATAAAAAGTTAGAGGGTTACCTTAAGAAAATGTTTATTCAACAAGGTTTTATCCTACAGCCCCTTGCATGCATTGCTCCTGTCACTGCTGCTGCGGCGTTCTGGTTTGAGTCTCTGGAAGAGGCTTTACAGGTAGCGACTCCATTGGATGACATACTTGGCAAGCTTAGAGCACTTAAGATAGCCAATTCTTTTGTTTCTGATGCCATTGTTCATTTGACTAAACTAACGGCTAAGAATTCTGGTTTTGCTATACAGGCGCGCAGGGCGCTATGGCTTAAATCATGGTCAGCTGACGTGACTTCAAAATCTAAGCTACTTAACATTCCCTTCAAGGGACAGACCCTATTCGGGCCTGGTTTTAAGGAGATTATTACTGATATCACTGGAGGAAAAGGTCATGCCCTTCCTCAGGACAGGTCCAAATCAAGGGCCAAACAGTCTAATTTTCGTGCCTTTCGAAACTTCAAGGCAGGTGCGGCATCAACTTCCTCTAATGCAAAACAAGAGGGAACTTTTGCTCAGTCCAAGACGGTCTGGAGACCAAACCAGACCTGGAACAAAGGTAAGCAGGCCAAAAAGCCTGCTGCTGCCTCTAAGACAGCATGAAGGAACGGCCCCCTATCCGGTAACGGATCTAGTAGGGGGCAGACTTTCACTCTTCGCCCAGGCATGGGCAAGAGATGTCCAGGATCCCTGGGCGTTGGAAATTATATCCCAGGGATATCTTCTGGCCTTCAAAGCTTCCCCCCCCAAAAGGGAGATTTCACCTTTCACAATTATCTGCAAACCAGATAAAGAGAGAGGCATTCTTACACTGTGTACGAGACCTCCTAGTTATGGGAGTGATCCATCCAGTTCCAAAGGAGGAACAGGGACAGGGTTTTTACTCAAATCTGTTTGTGGTTCCCAAAAAAGAGGGAACCTTCAGACCAATTTTGGATCTAAAGATCTTAAACAAATTCCTCAGAGTTCCATCATTCAAGATGGAAATTATTCGTACCATCCTACCTATGATCCAGGAGGGTCAATTTATGACTACAGTGGATTTAAAGGATGCTTATCTTCACATTCCGATAAACGAAGATCATCATCGGTTTCTCAGGTTTGCCTTTCTAGACAGGCATTACCAGTTTGTAGCTCTTCCCTTTGGATTAGCTACAGCCCCAAGAATCTTTACGAAGGTTCTAGGCTCACTTCTGACGGTCCTAAGGCCGTGGGGCATAGCAGTGGCCCCTTATTTAGATGACATCCTGATACAGGCGTCAAACTTCCAAATTGCCAAGTCTCATACGGACATAGTACTGGCATTTCTGAGATCGCATGGGTGGAAAGTGAACGAGGAAAAGGGTTCTCTATCCCCACTCACAAGAGTTTCCTTCC
>NC_069509.1:185292163-185382163 GCF_027579735.1 Bombina bombina
ACCCCCCTAAGTTAAATATAATTTTTATCTAACGAAATAAATTAACTCTTATTAAATAAATGATTCCTATTTAAAGCTAAATACTTACCTGTAAAATAAATCCTAATATAGCTACAATATAAATTACATTTATATTATAGCTATTTTAGGATTAATATTTATTTTACAGGTAACTTTGTATTTATTTTAACCAGGTACAATAGCTATTAAATAGTTAAGAACTATTTAATAGTTACCTAGTTAAAATAATTACAAATATACCTGTAAAATAAATCCTAACCTAAGATATAATTAAACCTAACACTACCCTATCAATAAAATAATTAAATAAACTACCTACAATTACCTACAATTAACCTAACACTACACTATCAATAAATTAATTAAACACAATTGCTACAAATAAATACAATTAAATAAACTATCTAAAGTACAAAAAATAAAAAAGAACTAAGTTACAGAAAATAAAAAAATATTTACAAACATAAGAAAAATATTACAACAATTTTAAACTAATTACACCTACTCTAAGCCCCCTAATAAAATAACAAAGACCCCCAAAATAAAAAATTCCCTACCCTATTCTAAATTTAAAAAGTTACAAGCTCTTTTACCTTACCAGCCCTGAACAGGGCCCTTTGCGGGGCATGCCCCAAGAAGTTCAGCTCTTTTGCCTGTAAAAGAAAACATACAATACCCCCCCCCCAACATTACAACCCACCACCCACATACCCCTAATCTAACCCAAACCCCCCTTAAATAAACCTAACACTAAGCCCCTGATGATCTTCCTACCTTGTCTTCACCATGCCAGGTTCACCGATCCGTCCTGGCTCCAAGATCTTCATCCAACCCAAGCGGGGGTTGGCGATCCATAATCCGGTGCTCCAAAGTCTTCCTCCTATCCGGCAAGAAGAGGACATCCGGACCGGCAAACATCTTCTCCAAGCGGCATCTTCTATGTTCTTCCATCCGATGACGACCGGCTCCATCTTGAAGACCTCCAGCGCGGATCCATCCTCTTCTTCCGACGACTAGACGACGAATGACGGTTCCTTTAAGGGACGTCATCCAAGATGGCGTCCCTCGAATTCCGATTGGCTGATAGGATTCTATCAGCCAATCGGAATTAAGGTAGGAATTTTCTGATTGGCTGATGGAATCAGCCAATCAGAATCAAGTTCAATCCGATTGGCTGATCCAATCAGCCAATCAGATTGAGCTCGCATTCTATTGGCTGTTCCGATCAGCCAATACAATGCGAGCTCAATCTGATTGGCTGATTGGATCAGCCAATCGGATTGAACTTGATTCTGATTGGCTGATTCCATCAGCCAATCAGAAAATTCCTACCTTAATTCCGATTGGCTGATAGAATCCTATCAGCCAATCGGAATTCGAGGGACGCCATCTTGGATGACGTCCCTTAAAGGAACCGTCATTCGTCGTCTAGTCGTCGGAAGAAGAGGATGGATCCGCGCTGGAGGTCTTCAAGATGGAGCCGGTCGTCATCGGATGGAAGAACATAGAAGATGCCGCTTGGAGAAGATGTTTGCCGGTCCGGATGTCCTCTTCTTGCCGGATAGGAGGAAGACTTTGGAGCACCGGATTATGGATCGCCAACCCCCGCTTGGGTTGGATGAAGATCTTGGAGCCAGGACGGATCGGTGAACCTGGCATGGTGAAGACAAGGTAGGAAGATCATCAGGGGCTTAGTGTTAGGTTTATTTAAGGGGGTTTGGGTTAGATTAGGGGTATGTGGGTGGTGGGTTGTAATGTTGGGGGGGGGTATTGTATGTTTTTTTTTACAGGCAAAAGAGCTGAAATTCTTGGGGCATGCCCCGCAAAGGGCCCTGTTCAGGGCTGGTAAGGTAAAAGAGCTTGTAATTTTTGTATTTTAGAATAGGGTAGGGAATTTTTTATTTTGGGGGTCTTTGTTATTTTATTAGGGGGCTTAGAGTAGGTGTAATTAGTTTAAAATTGTTGTAATATTTTTCTTATGTTTGTAAATATTTTTTTATTTTCTGTAACTTAGTTCTTTTTTATTTTTTGTACTTTAGATAGTTTATTTAATTGTATTTATTTGTAGCAATTGTGTTTAATTAATTTATTGATAGTGTAGTGTTAGGTTAATTGTAGGTAATTGTAGGTAGTTTATTTAATTATTTTATTGATAGGGTAGTGTTAGGTTTAATTATATCTTAGGTTAGGATTTATTTTACAGGTAAATTTGTAATTATTTTAACTAGGTAACTATTAAATAGTTCTTAACTATTTAATAGCTATTGTACCTGGTTAAAATAAATACAAAGTTACCTGTAAAATAAATATTAATCCTAAAATAGCTATAATATAATTATAATTTATATTGTAGCTATATTAGGATTTATTTTACAGGTAAGTATTTAGCTTTAAATAGGAATCATTTATTTAATAAGAGTTAATTTATTTCGTTAGATAAAAATTATATTTAACTTAGGGGGGTGTTAGTGTTAGGGTTAGACTTAGCTTTAGGGGTTAATACATTTATTAGAATAGCGGTGAGCTCCGGTCGGCAGATTAGGGGTTAATAATTGAAGGTAGGTGTCGGCGATGTTAGGGAGGGCAGATTAGGGGTTAATACTATTTATGATAGGGTTAGTGAGGCGGATTAGGGGTTAATAACTTTATTATAGTAGCGCTCAGGTCCGGTCGGCAGATTAGGGGTTAATAAGTGTAGGTAGGTGTCGGCGACGTTGTGGGGGGCAGATTAGGGGTTAATAAATATAACATAGGGGTCGGCGATGTTAGGGCAGCAGATTAGGGGTACATAGGGATAACGTAGGTGGCGGCGGTTTACGGAGCGGCAGATTAGGGGTTAAAAGTGTAATGCAGGGGTCAGCGATAGCGGGGGCGGCAGATTAGGGGTTAATAAGTGTAAGGCTAGGGGTGTTTAGACTCGGGGTACATGTTAGAGTGTTAGGTGCAGACGTAGGAAGTGTTTCCCCATAGGAAACAATGGGGCTGCGTTAGGAGCTGAACGCTGCTTTTTTGCAGGTGTTAGGTTTTTTTTCAGCTCAAACAGCCCCATTGTTTCCTATGGGAGAATCGTGCACGAGCACGTTTTTGAGGCCGGCCGCGTCCGTAAGCAACTCTGGTATCGAGAGTTGTATTTGCGGTAAAAATGCTCTACGCTCCTTTTTTGGAGCCTAACGCAGCATTTGTTTGAACTCTCGATACCAGAGTTAAATTTATGGTGCGGCCAGAAAAAAACCCGCGGAGCGTTAACAGCCCTTTTACCGCCAAACTCCAAATCTAGCCGTAATTGTTTTGTTTTCTGATGGATGCAACACCAGGGGGAAGGGGACTGCTGAAGTTAATGGGACATTAAGAGGGCAATTTATCAAGCTGAGGTGGACAGGGGCGCATGTACGCGTCCCTGTCCGCCGTACCTCACCTCTGGCGGGCTGAATTCCCCTGGAGTAATTCAGCATTGCACACGAGCGCTATTTTGCGCTTGAGTGCAATCCCGCCCCCTGCCCGCGCACAGCCAATCATGTGCGGGCAGGAGCTGTCAATCTCCCTGGTCAGACAAGACTGGGGAGATTGTATTTCACCACCTTAGAGGTGGCAAAGAGGTTAGGAAAGCAGTGGTCTGATGACCGCTGCTTGTTAAATACGGCGTGCAGGTTCTCTTGTGCTTGTGAAGCCTTTGATAAATCAACCCCTAAGCTCTAGAGTTGTGCACTTGTCATACAGACAAATGCAAATTCGTCCAAATTTTGCTGATTCATCAAATAGTTTGATTTATGAATTGCCAAATACAATATTGGATGAAAAACTAATGATTGTTTGACAAAATTGATTTGTTCATTTGTTTTTGCCGTTTGGTGCCAAAAATAGGTTCAGGAATGAGGAGGAGAGTTTGGCTAATAAGTGTGTGTAATGATGTACAGGGCTCTGACCATTCATTTGTTCATCGTCCCCCCTGATATAGTATTACTAATGACTGGTGTTAGGGACATTAGGTCAGGCACCAGATGCTGCATTTTAGTCACACAAGAGTTGTTCTTTTAAGATTGAAAAATAGTTTTTTTTTATATGTTTGAATCCTATAATGTAAGATAAATGTGCAGCCACAGATCCACAGCACCAGAGCCTACCTAGTTAATCTTTTCAACAAGGGATACCAAGAGAACAAAACAAATTATAAACGGAAGTAAATGTAAAAGTGGTTTACAATCCCTTGCTCTGTCTGAATCATGAAAGAAAAAAATGTGGGTCTCATGTCCCTTTAAGGCCATTGAAAATATTCCCAGATAAATGTCAAGGACCAGTAGAAGTTGCACAATGTTATCTAAACACACAAGGCTGATCCAAAGACCCCAGCAGTGACGCCCAGCACAAGGCATGATAACCCCAGCAAGGATATGATCTCTAACAACTATAATATGTGTTGTGCAGAGAGGGTACAATGTCACCTCATAAAGAGACCAGAGGAAACAGCAAATGAGTGATGTGTTCTGGCTAATTATCACAAATCAATCAAAAACACTCGCCTAGATTACGAGTTTTGCGTTAGAGGCTGTGCGGTGCTAACGAGCAGTTTTGTCTCACCGCTCACTTTTGCAGACAGCGCTGGTATTATGGGCTTTTACAAACCCGGCGTTAGCCGCAAAAAAGTGAGTGTAGAGCAAAATTTAGCTCCACATCTCACCTCAATACCAGCGCTGCTTACGTTAGCGGTGAGCTGCTAAAACGTGCTTGTGCACGATTTCACCATAGGAATCAATGGGGGAGAGGCGGCTGGAAAAAAAACTAACACCTGCAAAAAAGCAGCGTAAAGCTCCTAACGCAGTCCTATTGATTCCTATGGGGAAATAAAATGTATGTCTACACCTAACACCCTAACATGAACCCTGAGTCTAAA
This sequence comes from Bombina bombina, assembly GCF_027579735.1. Lineage (NCBI taxonomy): Eukaryota > Metazoa > Chordata > Amphibia > Anura > Bombinatoridae > Bombina > Bombina bombina. The sequence continues at coordinate 185,297,073 of NC_069509.1, forward strand.
CACCCCTAATCTTACACTTATTAACCCCTAATCTGCTGCCCCCAACATCGCCGACACCTGCATTATATTATTAACCCCTAATCTGCCGCTCCGGACACCGCCGCCACCTACATTATAATTATGAACCCCTAATCTGCCGTCCCCAACATCGCCGACACCTACATTTTATTTATTAACCCCTAATCTGCCGCCCCCTATGTCGCCACAACCTACCTACACTTATTAACCCCTAATCTGCCGCCCCCAAGGTTGCTGCCACTTTAATAAAGTTATTAACCCCTAAACCTAAGTCTAACCCTAACACCCCCTAACTTAAATATAATTTAAATAAATCTAAATAAAATTACTACAATTAACTAAATAATTCCTATTTAAAACTAAATACTTACCTATAAAATAAACCATAAGCTAGCTACAATATAACTAATAGTTACATTGTAGATAGCTTAGGGTTTATTTTTATTTTACAGGCAACTTTGTATTTATTTTAACTAGGTACAATAGTTATTAAATAGTTATTAATTATTTAATAACTACCTAGTTAAAATAAAGACACATTTACCTGTAAAATAAAACCTAACCTAAGTTACAATTACACCTAACACTACACTATAATTAAATTAGTTACCTAAATTAAATACAATTAATTACAATTAAATACAATTATCTAAAGTACAGAAAAAAAACACTAAATTACAGAAAATAATAAAGAAATTACAAGATTTTTAAACTAATTACACCTACTCTAATCCCCCTAACAAAATAAAAAAAGCCCCCCCAAAATAAAAAAAAAGCCCTACCCTACACTAAATTACAAAAAGCCCTTAAAAGGGCCTTTTGTGGGGCATTGCCCCAAAGTAATCCGCTCTTTTACCTGTAAAAAAGTACAAACCCCCCAACATTAAAACCCACCACACAACCAACCCTACTCTAAAATCCACCCAATCCCCGCTTAAAAAACCTAACACTAACCCCTTGAAGATCACCCTACCGTGAGAAGTCTTCACCCAACCGCGCAGAAGTGGTCCTCCAGACGGGCAGAAGTCTTCATCCAACCGGGCAGAAGTGGTCCTCCAGACGGGCAGAAGTCTTCATCCAGACGGCATCTTCTATCTTCATCCATCCGGCGCGGAGCAAGTTCATCTTCAAGACATCCGACGCAGAGTATCCTCTTCTTCCAACGGCCGACGACTGAATGAAGGTTCCTTAAAATTACGTCATCCAAGATGGCATCCCTTCAATTCCGATTGGCTGATATAATACTATCAGCCAATTGGAATTAAGGTAGAAAAAATCCTATTGGCTGATGCAATCAGCCAATAGGATTGATTGGAACAGCCAATAGAATGCCAGCTCAATCCTATTGGCTGATTGGATCAGCCAATAGGATTAAAGTTCAATCCTATTGGCTGATTGCATCAGCCAATAGGATTTTTTCTACCTTAATTCCGATTGGCTGATAGAATTCTATCAGCCAATCGGAATTGAAGGGACGCCATCTTGGATGACATCATTTAAAGGAACCTTCATTCAGTCGTCGGCCGTCGGAAGAAGAGGATGCTCCGCGTCGGATGTCTTGAAGATGGACCCGCTCCACGCCGGATGGATGAAAATAGAAGATGCCGTTTTAATTTAATTGTAATTAATTGTATTTAATTTAGGTAATTAATTTAATTATAGTGTAGTGTTAGGTGTAATTGTAACTTAGGTTAGGTTTTATTTTACTGGTAACTTTGTATTTATTTTAACTAGGTAGTTATTAAATAGTTAATAACTATTCTACCTAGTTAAAATAAATACAAACTTGCCTGTAAAATAAAAATAAACCCTAAGCTAGCTACAATGTAACTATTAGTTATATTGTAGCTAGCTTAGGGTTTATTTTATAGGTAAGTATTTAGTTTTAAATAGGAATTATTTAGTTAATTATAGTAATTTTATTTAGGTGACGTTGGGGGCAACAGATTAGGGGTTAATAAATGTAGGTAGGTGGCGGCGATGCTAGGGACGGCAGATTAGGGGTTAATAATATTTAGTGTTTGCGATGCGGGAGTGCGGGTCTTTAGGGGTTAATATGTTTATTATAGTGGCGGCGATGTCCGGTTCGGCAGATTAGGGGTTAAAAAATGTATTTTAGTGTTTGTGATGTGGGGGGGCCTCGGTTTAGAGGTTAATAGGTGGTTTATGGATGTTAGTGTACTTTTTAGCACTTTAGTTAAGAGTTTTATGCTACGGCGTTGTAGTGTAAAACTCTTAACTACTGACTTTAAAATGCGGTACCAAGCTTTTGGTCAGACTCATAATACCGGCGCTATCCAAGTCCCATTGAAAATATAGGATACGCAATTGACGTAAGTGGATTTGCGGTATTTCCGAGTCTGGCCAAAAAAGTGAGCGGTACACCTGTACCTGCAAGACTCGTAATACCAGCGGGTGTTAAAAAGCAGCGTTAGGACCTCTTAACGCTGCTTTTTAAGGCTAACGCACAACTCTAGGCCTCTGCTTGTCATAGCCAAATACATTATAGCCCTCTCTGGTAGCCAAAGGGTTAAACATTAAAGGGACAGTCAACACCAGATTTTTTGATGTGTAAAAAGATAGATAATCCCTTTATTACCAATTCCCCAGTTTTACATAACCAACACTGTTATATTAATATACTTTTTACCTCTGTAATTAACTTGTATCTAAGCCTCTGCAAACTGCCCCCTGACCACATGACATTTTATTTATTATCTATTGAGTTTCATTTTAGCCAATTAGTGCAGTGTCTGCCACAAACCACGGGCGTGATCACGTTATCTATATGGCTGACATGAACTAGCTCTCCCCTGTTGTGAAAAGCAAATAAAAAAGCATGTGATAAGAGGCGGCCTTCAAGGGCTTAGAAATTATCATATGAGCCTTCCTAGGTTTAGTTTTCAACTAAGAATACCAAGAGATTAAAGCAAAATTGGTGATTAAAGTATATTGAAAAGTTGTTTAAAATTGCATGCCCTATTTGAATCATGAAAATGTTTTTGGACTTGACTGTCCCTTTAAAGTCTCTTTTTTGGAAGCAGCTGGCTAGTAATTCACACTGTGGGTGTTTACTCTCAATAATGTGAAGTGACCATGTACCCCACATCTGCCACACTTCATAGAAACATAGAATTTGACGGTAGATAAGAATCAAAAAGGCCCATCAAGTCTACCCATATTACATGTTACTTTTTCCTTAGGATAGCCTTATGCATGTCCCAGGCATTTTTGAATTCCTTTACAGTCTTTCAGCTAGATTACGAGTTGTGCGTTATGGTAAAAAAGCAGCGTTAAGAGGTTCTAACGCTGCTTTTTTACCCCCGCTGGTATTACGAGTCTTGCAGGTTTAGGGGCACTGCACACTTCTTTGGCCTTACCGCAAAACGACTTACGTAAACTACATATTTTTTCTATGGGACTTCCATAGCGCCGGTATTACGAGTCTGTCCTGGGAGGCCAAAAAGTGAGCGTTACACCCTACCCTGTCAAGAGTCCTAATGCATTTGAAAGTCAGTCGTTAAGAGTTTTATGGTACAAGTGCTAAAAAGTACACTAACACCCATAAACTACCTATTAACCCCTAAACCGAAGCCCGCCCGCATAGCAAACACTATAATAAAATTTTTAACCCCTAATCTGCCGCTCCGGACACCACCGCCACCTACATTATATGTATTAACCCCTAATCTGCTGCCCCAACATCGCTGACACCTACATACTATCTATTAACCCCTAATCTGCCACCTTCAATGTCGCCGCAACCTACCTACACTAATTAACTCCTAATCTGCCGCCCCCAATGTCGCCGACACTATAATAAACATATTAACCCCTAAACTGCCACACTCCCGCATCACAAACATTAGTTAAATATTATTAACCCTAATCTGCCGCCCCCAACGTCACCGCCACTATACTAAATGTATTAACCCCTAAATCTAAGTCTAATCCTAACCCTAACAGCCCCTAACTTAAATATAATTTAAATAAGTCTAAATAAAATTACTATCATTAACTAAATTATTCCTATTTAAAACGAAATACTTACCTATAAAATAAACCCTAAGCTAGCTACAATATAACTAATAGTTACATTGTATCTAGCTTAGGGTTTATTTTTATTTTACAGGCAAGTTTGTATTTATTTTAACTAGGTGCAATAGTTATTAAATAGTTATTAACTATTTAATAACTACCTAGCTAAAATAAATACAAAAGCACCTGTAAAATAAAACCTAACCTAAGTTACACTAACACCTAACACTACACTATAATTAAATAAATTAACTAAATTAAATACAATTACCTAAATTAAATTAGCTAAAGTACAAAAAAACAACCACTGAATTACAGAAAATAATAAACAAATTACAGATATTTAAACTAATTACACCTAATCTATTAGCCCTATCAAAATAAAAAGCCCCCCCCAATAGAATGCAAACTCAATCCTATTGGCTGATTGGATCAGCCAATAGGATTGAACTTCAATCCTATTGGTTGATTGCATCAGCCAATAGGATTTTCTCTACCTTAATTCCGATTGGCTGATTTCTATCAGCCAATCGGAATCTATGGGACGCCATCTTGGATGACCTCACTTCATTCATCTTTAGTCGTCGGATAAAGAGGATGCTCAGCGTCGTCGGATGTCTTGAAGATGGACCTGCTCTGCGCCGGATGCATGCAGATAGAAGATGCCGTCTGGATGAAGACTTCTGCCCGTCTGGAGGACCACTTCGCCCGACTTGGATGAAGACTTCTCCCGGTTTCGTTGAGGACTTCGGCCCGGCTTGGATGAAGACATCTCCCGGTAAGTCGATCTTCAGGGGGTTAGTGTTAGGTTTTTTTTAAGGGTGTATTGGGTGGGTTTTATTTTTAGGTTAGGGTTTGGGCCTGCAAAAGAGCTAACTGCCCTTTTAAGGTCAATGCCCATCCATATGCCCTTTTCAGGGCAATGGGGAGCTTAGGTTTTTTTTAGATAGTATTTTATTTGGGGGGTTGGTTGTGTGGGTGGTGGGTTTTACTGTTGGGGGGTTGTTTGTATTTTTTTTTTACAGGTAAAACAGCTGATTACTTTGGGGCAATGCCCCACAAAAGGCCCTTTTAAGGGCTATTGGTAGTTTAGTTTAGGCTAGGGTTTTTTTTTATTTTGGGGGGGCTTTTTTATTTTGATAGGGCTATTAGATTAGGTGTAATTAGTTTAAATATCTGTAATTTGTTTATTATTTTCTGTAATTTAGTGGTTGTTTTTTTTTGTACTTTAGCTAATTTAATTTAGGTAATTGTATTTAATTTAATTAATTTAATTATAGTGTAGTGTTAGGTGTTAGTGTAACTTAGTTTAGGTTTTATTTTACAGGTACTTTTGTATTTATTTTAGCTAGGTAGTTATTAAATAGTTAATAACTATGTAATAACTATTCTACCTAGTTAAAATAAATACAAACTTGCCTGTAAAATAAAAATAAATCCTAAGCTAGCTACAATGTAACTATTAGTTATATTGTAGCTAGCTTAGGGTTTATTTTATAGGTACGTATTTAGTTAATGATAGTAATTTTATTTAGACTTATTTAAATTATATTTAAGTTAGGGGGGTTAGGGTTAGACTTAGATTTAGGGGTTAATACATTTAGTATAGTGGCGGCGACGTTGGGGGCGGCAGATTAGGGGTTAATAAGTGTAGGTAGGTTGTGGCGACAATGGGGGCGGCAGATTAGGGGTTAATAAATAGTATGTAGGTGTCGGCGATGTTGGGGGCAGCAGATTAGGGGTTAATACATATAATATAGGTGGCGGTGGTGTCCTGAACGGCAGATGTAGGTGGCAGCGATGTCAGGGGCGGCAGATTAGGGGTTAATAAGTGTAAGATTAGGGGTGTTTAGACTTGGGGTTCATGTTAGGTTATTAGGTGTAGACATAAATTTGATTTCCCTATAGGAATCAATGGGGCTGCGTTAGTGAGTTTTTCGCTGCTTTTTTGCAGGTGTTAGACTTTTTCTCAGCCGGCTCTCCCCGTTGATTCCTATGGGGAAATTGTGCACGAGCACGTACGACCAGCTCACCGCTCACTTAAGCAGCGCTGGTATTGGAGTGCGGTAATGAGCAAAATTTTGCTCAACGCTCACTTCTTGTCTTTTAACGCCGGGTTTCTGAAAACTCGTAATACCAGCACTGCATGTAAGTGAGCGGTGAGAGAAAACTGCTCGTTAGCACCGCATAACCTCTAACGCAAAACTCGTAATCTAGGCCTTTGTGTTTACCACCTCAAATGGAAGTTTATTCCATGAATCCACCACCCTTTCTGTAAAAAATGCTTCCTTAAATTTCTCCTGAATCTGCTACCCTCTAACTTTAGATTGTGACCCCTTGTTTTGGTATTTATTTTTTTGTGAAAAATGCTTTCAGCTTCTATTTTATTAAGTCCCTTCATATATTTGCAGGTTTCTATCATGTCACCTCTTTCCCTTCTATCCTCTAAACTATACATATTTAGATCATAGAGTCTCTCTTTGTACGTTTTATATTTTAGACCATGTACCATTTAGTAGCCTCCTTTGGACAGCTTCTAGTTTATTTATATCTTTCTGAAGATATGGTCTCCAGAACTGTACACAGTATTCCATATTTGGTCTAACTAATGATCTGTAAAGTGGCATAAGAACCTTGCTATTTCTGCTACTAATACCTCTTCCAATGCAACCAAGCATTTGACTGGCCTTACTGGCTGCACTGCTGCATTGTGTACAAAATTTTAAATCATCTGAAATAATAATTCCCAAGTCCAGTTCCTCTTTTGTTATAGTCAGTAATGTACATTTGAATATGATGGTATTGAGTTCGTCATTACTTTCTTTTATTACTATACTTTGTGTACACAACCCCCTCGTGTCTGTTTCATTATTTTATTCATATAGACAGACTACAGTAATAATGTCTTTAAAAATGACTGTTTAACCCCTTTTTAACTTTAAGATCTGCTTCTGTGCGAGCACCAGACAAATTCACGTGGTATATTTAATAATTTTTTTTTTTTAAAAGAAAGAAAGTAGCTATATTAGTCTTGGTTTAGTGCTAAAGGGAACATCTACTCCAGAATTTTTATTGTTTTAAAAGATAGATAATCCCTGCATTACCCATTCCCCAGTTTTGCATAACCAACACTGTTATATTAATACACTTTTTACCTCTTTGATTACCTTGTATCTAAGCCTCTGCAGACTGCCCCCTTATTTCAGTTCTTTGACAGACTTGAATATTAGCCAATCAGTACTGACTCATAAATAACTCCACGGGTGTGAACACAATCTTATCTCTATGACACACACGAACTAGCGCTGTCTAGCTGGGAAAATCTGTCAAAATGCACTGAAATAAGAGGCAGCGTTCAAGGGCTTAGAAATTATCATATGAGCCTATCTATGTTTAGCTTTCAACAAAGAATACCAAGAGAACAAAGCAAATTTGATGATAAAAGTAAATTGGAAAGTTGTTGAAAATTGCATGCCCTTTTTGAATCATAAAAGTTTAATTTTGACTAGACTGTCCCTTTAAGTAGCAACTGCTGAACATTAATGAGCTGGTCTGTACAACCAACTGATAATACTGAGCATTATGTAATGTAAACTTCAGGTCATTCAATTCTCATGTAAACATTGGTTAATGTATTCTTTAAAAATATAGTTTAATTGGGGCTTGGCATATCAGACAGACAGACATCATTCAGTATTACAACTTTATTAGTCAATAAAGTATCAATGTCACTGTTTGTTGCTTCCAGTGAAATGTTAGTCATCTCTTACACCTGGGAGGTATTAAGTAACTCATCCTACGCAACAATAAATAGTCACTTATGGCCTCATCACGATAACATAACTTGAAAGAAACCAGAAAAAAATCCTTTAAATGTTGATGTTTAACCAGTCTCAACTGCAGCCATATCGCTCCAGTATTTTAAAATAATTTACAAAAATAAGCAAAATTACTTACATAGCCATGCTGTCTGGAGGATTCTGATCCACCCCCCCTTATCAGTGTTTAGCATCAGAAACACAGGAATTGTATTTCACAGCAGCCTATTTGCTTCTAGGTATGCTCCAGCAGATAATGAGTGTTAAAGTTTTGTATTCTACCAAAACAAAGGTAGATATTGATTCAGCCATAGAAGGAATTGTGTGGGGGGAGTTAGAGCTGTACAATTCAGAAACTTAAAAAAAAGGGTTAATGTTTAGCACTACAGTATAAATGTGCAGGTAACGTAATTAAAGTACATATTATTATATTATGTCTCTATCCTAACTTGTTTTATGTCCCTTTAAACGCAAACTCTGTGAGCGCTACCACAATCTGTAAGCGTTACCACAATCTGTATGAGTTACCACAATCTGTAAGCGTTACCACAATCTGTATGCGTTACCACAATCTGTAAGCGTTACCACAATCTGTATGCGTTACCACAATCTGTATGCGTTACCACAATCTGTAAGCGTTACCACAATCTGTATGCGTTACCACAATCTGTATGCGTTACCACAATCTGTATGCGTTACCACAATCTGTAAGCGTTACCACAATCTGTAAGCGTTACCACAATCTGTATGCGTTACCACAATCTGTATGCGTTACCACAATCTGTATGCGTTACCACAATCTGTATGCGTTACCACAATCTGTATGCGTTACCACAATCTGTATGCGTTACCACAATCTGTATGCGTTACCACAATCTGTAAGCGTTACCACAATCTGTGTTACCACAATCTGTATGTGTTACCACAATCTGTATTCGTTACCACAATCTGTATGCGTTACCACAATCTGTATGCGTTACCACAATCTGTATGCGTTACCACAATCTGTATGCGTTACCACAATCTGTATGCGTTACCACAATCCGTAAGCATTAACACAATCCGTAAGCATTACCACAATCTGTAAGCGTTACCACAATCTGTAAGCATTACCACAATCTGTATGCATAACCACAATCTGTAATCGTTACCACAATCTGTAAGCGTTACCACAATCTGTATGCATGACCACAATCTGTATGCATGACCACAATCTGTAATCGTTACCACAATCTGTATGCGTTACCACAATCTGTAAGCGTTACCACAATCTGTATGCGTTACCACAATCTGTAAGCGTTACCACAATCTGTATGCATTACCACAATCTGTAAGCGTTACTACAATCTGTAAGCGTTACCACAATCTGTAAGCGTTACCACAATCTGTAAGCGCTACCACAATCTGTAAGCGCTACCACAATCTGTAAGCGTTACCACAATCTGTAAGCGCTACCACAATCTGTAAGCGTTACCACAATCTGTAAGCGCTACCACAATCTGTAAGCGCTACCACAATCTGTAAGCGTTACCACAATCTGTAAGCGTTACCACAATCTGTAAGCGTTACCACAATCTGTAAGAGCTACCACAATCTGTAAGCGTTACCACAATCTGTAAGCGCTACCACAATCTGTAAGCGCTACCACAATCTGTAAGCGCTACCACAATCTGTAAGCGCTACCACAATCTGTAAGCGTTACCACAATCTGTAAGCGCTACCACAATCTGTAAGCGTTACCACAATCTGTAAGCGCTACCACAATCTGTAAGCGTTATCACAATCTGTAAGCGCTACCACAATCTGTAAGCGTTACCACAATCTGTAAGCGCTACCACAATCTGTAAGCGTTACCACAATCTGTAAGCGCTACCACAATCTGTAAGCGTGTGCTGCTTCATTGGCTTTAAAGCTTCATAAATACCATGGGAGAGAACAAAAGCTTAAACTGATTCAATAAAACATGTTACTGAAACTGTTACACAGAAAAAAAACTCACTACAACATTGTAACTCAACAATTGTGAAATTCATTAAGATTTATACCCTGTACTCATTACATCCACAAACTGGCAGTTAAGCTCCATTTAAAGGCACAGTCTAGTCCAAAATAAACTTTCATGATTCAGATAGAGAATGTAATTTTAAACCATTTTCCAATTTACTTTTATCACCAATTTTGCTTTGTTCTCTTGGTATTCTTAGTTGATAGCTAAACCTAGGATGTTTATATGCTAATTTCTAAGCCCTTGAAGGCCGCCTCTTCTCTCAGGGCATTTTGACAGTTTTTCACCACTAGAAGGTGTTAGTTCATGTGTGTCATATAGATAACACTGTGCTCACGCATGTGGAGTTCCGGTGAGCCAGCTCTGATTGGATAAAATGGATGTTTGTTAAAAGAACTGAAATAAGGGGGCAGTTTGCAGAGGCTTCGATACAAGGTAATCACAGAGGTTTAAAGTATATTTATATAACAGTGTTAGTTATGCAAAACTGGGGAATGGGTAATAAAGGGATTATCTATCTTTTTAAACAATACAAATTCTGGTGTAGACTGTCCCTTTAAGGGAGTATCTTATATCGTGTAAGCATTCCCTTTGTGACACATAGAATGAGTTTTACTGAGAAGGATACAGACATTCAAAAATGCCTTGAAAACATTAAAAGGATATGAAACCCAAAAAGTTTATTATGTGACTAAGACAGAGAAGACCATTTTAAAAAAAGTTTCCAATTTACTTCTCTTTTCAAATTTGCTTTGTTCCTTGATATTCTGTATTGAAATGATACCCAGGTAGGCAACTGCAGCACTACATGACAGGAAATAGTGCTGCCCTCTAGTGCTCTTGCAAATGTATAATATTATGTGTTATAGAGATACCCAGGTAGTATCTGTAGCACTACATGACAGGTAATAGTGCTGTTATCTAGTGCTCTTGCTAATGTATAATATTGTGTTATAGAGATACCTAGGTAGTATCTGTAGCACTACATGACAGGTAATAGTGCTGTTATCTAGTGCTCTTGCTAATGTATAATATTGTGTGTTATAGAGATACCTAGGTAGCATCTGTAGCACTACATGACAGGTAATAGTGCTGTTATCTAGTGCTCTTGCTAATGTATAATATTGTGTGTTATAGAGATACCTAGGTAGTATCTGTAGCACTACATGACAGGTAATAGTGCTATTATCTAGTGCTCTTGCTAATGTATAATATTGTGTTATACAGATACCTAGGTAGTATCTGTAGCACTACATGACAGGTAATAGTGCTGTTATCTTGTGCTCTTGCTAATGTATAATATTGTGTTATAGAGATACCTAGGTAGCATCTGTAGCACTACATGACAGGTAATAGTGCTGTTATCTAGTGCTCTTGCTAATGTATAATATTGTGTTATAGAGATACCTAGGTAGCATCTGTAGCACTACATGACAGGTAATAGTGCTGTTATCTAGTGCTCTTGCTAATATATAATATTGTGTGTTATAGAGATACCTAGGTAGCATCGGTAGCACTACATGATAGGTAATAGTGCTGTTACCTAGTGCTATTGCAAATGTATAATATTATGTGTTATAGAGATACCCAGGTAATATCTGTAGCACTATATGACAGGTAATAGTGCTGTTATCTAGTGCTCTTGCTAATGCATAATATTGTGTGTTAAAGAGATACCTAGGTAGTATCTGTAGCACTACATGACAGGTAATAGTGAAGTTATCTAGTGCTCTTGCTAATGTATAATATTGTGTTATAGAGATACCTAGGTAGTATCTGTAGCACTACATGACAGGTAATAGGGCTGTTATCTAGTGCTCTTGCTAATGTATAATACTATGTGTTATAGAGATACCTAGGTAGTATCTGCAGCACTACATGATAGGTAATAGTGCTGTTATCTAGTGCTCTTGCTAATGTATAATATTGTGTGTTATAGAGATACCTGGGTAGTATCTGTAGCACTACATGACAGGTAATAGTGCTGTTATCTAGTGCTCTTGCTAATGTATAATATTGTGTGTTATAGAGATACCTAGGTAGTATCTGTAGCACTACATGACAGGTAATAGTGCTGTTATCTAGCGCTCTTGCTAATGTATAATATTGTGTGTTATAGAGATACCTAGGTAGCATCTGTAGCACTACATGACAGGTAATAGTGAAGTTATCTAGTGCTCTTGCTAATGTATAATATTGTGTTATAGAGATACCTAGGTAGTATTTGTAGCACTACATGACAGGTAATAGTGCTGTTATCTAATGCTCTTGCTAATGTATAATAGTGTGTGTTATAGAGATACCTAGGTAGTATCTGTAGCACTACATGACAGGTAATAGTGCTGTTATCTAGTGCTCTTGCTAATGTATAATATTGTGTGTTATAGAGATACCTAGGTAGTATCTATAGCACTACATGACAGGTAATAGTGCTGTTATCTAATGCTCTTGCTAATGTATAATAGTGTGTGTTATAGAGATACCTAGGTAGTATCTGTAGGACTACATGAAAAATAATAGTGCTGTTATCTAGTGCTCTTGCTAATGTATAATATTGTGTGTTATAGAGATACCTAGGTAGCATCTGTAGTGCTACATGACAGGTAATAGTGCTGTTATGTAGTGTTCTTGCTAATGTATAATATTGTGTGTTATAGAGATACCTAGGTAGTATCTGTAGCACTACATGACAGGTAATAGTGCTGATATCTAGTGCTCTTGCTAATGTATAATATTGTGTGTTATAGAGATACCTAGGTAGTATCTGTAGCACTACATGGCATGTAATAGTGCTGTTATCTAGTGCTTTTGCTAATGTATAATACTATGTGTTATAGAGATACCTAGGTAGTATCTGTAGCACTACATGACAGGTAACAGTGCTGTTATCTAGTGCTCTTGCTAATGTATAATATTGTGTGTTATAGAGATACCTAGGTACCATCTGTAGCACTACATGACAGGTAATAGTGCTGTTATCTAGTGCTCTTGCTAGTGTATAATATTGTGTTATAGAGATACCTAGGCAGTATCTGTAGCACTACATGACATGTAATAGTGCTGTTATCTAGTGGTCTTGCTAATGTATAATATTATGTGTTATAGAGATACCTAGGTAGTATCTGTAGCACTACATGATGGGTAATAGTGCTGTTATCTAGTGCTCTTGCTAATGTATAATATTATGTGTTATAGAGATACCTAGGTAGTATCTGTAGCACTACATGACAGGTAATAGTGCTGTTATCTAGTGCTCTTGCTAATTTATAATATTGTGTGTTATAGAGATACCTAGGTAGTATCTGTAGCACTACATGACAGGTAATAGTGCTGTTATCTAGTGCTCTTGCTAATGTATAATATTGTGTGTTATAGAGATACCTATCTAGTAGCTGTAGCACTACATGACAGGTAATAGTGCAGTTATCTAGTGCTCTTGCTAATGTATAATATTGTGTGTTATAGAAATACCTAGGTAGTATCTGTAGCACTACATGACTGGTAATAGTGCTGTTATCTAGTGCTCTTGCTAATGTATAATATTGAGTTATAGAGATACCTAGGTATTATCTGTAGCACTACATGACAGGTAATAGTGCTGTTATCTAGTGCTCTTGCTAATGTATAATATTGTGTATTATAGAGATACCTAGGTAGTATCTGTAGCACTAAATGACAGGTAATAGTGCAGTTATCTAGTGCTCTTGCTAATGTATAATATTGTGTGTTATAAAGATACCTAGATAGTATCTGTAGCGCTACATGACAGGTAATAGTGCTGTTTTCTAGTGCTCTTGCTAATGTATAATAGTGTGTGTTATAGAGATACCTAGGTAGTATCTGTAGCACTACATGACAGGTAATATTGCTGTTATCTAATGCTCTTGCTAATGTATAATATTGTGTTATAGAGATACCTAGGTAGCATCTATAGCACTACATGACAGGTAATAGTGCTGTTATCTAGTGCTCTTGCTAACGTATAATATTATGTGTTATAGAGATACATAGGTAGTATCTTTAGCACTACATCACAGGTAATAGTGCTGTTATCTAGTGCTCTTGCTAATGTATAATGTTATTTGTTATAGCGATACCTAGGTAGTATCTGTAGCACTACATGACAGGTAATAGTGATGTTATCTAGTGCTCTTGCTAATGTATAATATTGTGTGTTATAGAGATACCTAGGTACCAACTGTAGCACTAAATGACAGGTAATAGTGCTGTTATCTAGTGCTCTTGCTAATGTATAATATTATGTGTTATAGAGATACCTAGGTAGTATCTGTAGCACTACATGACAGGTAACAGTGCTGTTATCTAGTGCTCTTGCTAATGTATAATATTGTGTGTTATAGAGATACCTAGGTAGTATCTGTAGCACTACATGACAGGTAATAGTGCTGTTATCTAATGCTCTTGCTAATGTATAAAATTGTGTTATAGAGATACCTAGGTAGCATCTGTAGCACTACATGACAGGTAACAGTGCTGTTATCTAGTTCTCTTGCTAATGTATAATATTGTGTGTTATAGAGATACCTAGTTAGTATCTGTAGCACTACATGACAGGTAATAGTGCTGTTATCTAGTGCTCTTGCTAATGTATAATATTGTGTGTTATAGAGATACCTAGGTACCATCTGTAGCACTAAATGACAGGTAATAGTGCTGTTATCTAGTGCTCTTGCTAATGTATAATATTATGTGTTATAGAGATACCTAGGTAGTATCTGTAGCACTACATGACAGGTAACAGTGCTGTTATCTAGTGCTCTTGCTAATGTATAATATTGTGTGTTATAGAGATACCTAGGTAGTATCTGTAGCACTACATGACAGGTAATAGTGCTGTAATCTAGTGCTCTTGATAATGTATAATATTGTGTTATAGAGATACCTAGGTAGTATCTGTAGCACTACATGACAGGTAATAGTGCTGTTATCTAGTGCTCTTGCTAATGTATACTATTGTGTGTTATAGAGATACCTAGGTAGTATCTGTAGCACTACATGACAGGTAATAGTGCTGTTATCTAGTGCTCTTGTTAATGTATAATATTGTGTGTTATAGAGATACCTAGGTAGTATCTGTAGCACTACATGACAGGTAATAGTGCTGTTATATAGTGCTCTTGCTAATGTATAATATAGTGCGTTATATAGATACCTAGATAGTATCTATAGCACTACATGACAGGTAATAGTGCTGTTATCTAGTGCTCTTGCTAATGTATAATATTGTGTTATAGAGATACCTAGGTAGTATCTGTAGCACTACTTGACAGGTAATAGTGATGTTATCTAGTGCTCTTGCTAATGTATAATATTGTGTTATAGAGATACCTAGGTAGTATCTGTAGCACTACATGACAGGTAATAGTGCTGTTATCTAGTGCTCTTGCTAATGTATAATATTGTGTGTTATAGAGATACCTAGGTACCATCTGTAGCACTACATGACAGGTAATAGTGCTGCTATCTAGTACTCTTGCTAATGTATAATATTGTGTGTTATAGAGATACCTAGGTAGTATCTGTAGCACTACATGACAGGTAATAGTGCTGTTATCTAGTGCTCTTGCTAATGTATAATATTGTGTGTTATAGAGATACCTAGGTAGTATCTGTAGCACTACATGACAGGTAATAGTGCTGTTATCTAGTGCTCTTGCTAATGTATAATATTGTGTTATAGAGATACCTAGGTAGTATCTGTAGCACTACATGACAGGTAATAGTCCTGTTATCTAGTGCTCTTGCTAATGTATAATATTATGTGTTATAGAGATACCTAGGTAGTATCTGTAGCACTACATGGCAGTTAATAGTGCTGTTATCTAGTGCTCTTGCTAATGTATAATATTGTGTGTTATAGAGATACCTAGGTAGTATCTGTAGCACTATATGACAGGTAATAGTGCTGTTATCTAGTGCTCTTGCTAATATATAATATTGTGTTATAGAGATACCTAGGTAGTATCTGTAGCACTACATGACAGGTAATAGTGCTGTTATCTAGTGCTCTTGCTAATGTATAATATTATGTGTTATAGAGATACCTAGGTAGTATCTGTAGCACTACATGACAGGTAATAGTGCTGTTATCTAGTGCTCTTGCTAATGTATAATATTGTGTGTTATAGAGATACCTAGGTAGTATCTGTAGCACTATATGACAGGTAATAGTGCTGTTATCTAGTGCTCTTGCTAATGTATAATATTGTGTTATAGAGATACCTAGGTAGTATCTGTAGCACTACATGACAGGTAATAGTGCTGTTATCTAGTGCTCTTGCTAATGTATAATATTGTGTGTTATAGAGATACCTAGGTAGTATCTGTAGCACTACACGACAGGTAATAGTGCTGTTATCTAGTGCTCTTGCTAATGTATAATATTATGTGTTATAGAGATACCTAGGTAGTATCTGTAGCACTACATGACAGGTAATAGTGCTGCTATCTAGTGCTCTAGCTAATGTATAATATTGTGTGTTATAGAGATACCTAGGTAGTATCTGTAGCACTACATGACAGGTAATAGTGCTGTTATCTAGTGCTTTTGCTATTATATAATATTGTGTGTTATAGAGATACCTAGGTAGTATCTGTAGCACTACATGACAGGTAATAGTGCTGTTATCTAGCGCTCTTGCTAATGTATAATATTGTGTGTTATAGAGATACCTAGGTAGTATCTGTAGCACTACATGACAGGTAAAAGTGCTGTTATCTAGCGCTCTTGCTAATGTATAATATTGTGTGTTATAGAGATACCTAGGTAGTATTTGTAGCACTACATGACAGGTAATAGTGCTGTTATCTAGTGCTTTTGCTATTATATAATATTGTGTGTTATAGAGATACCTAGGTAGTATCTGTAGCTCTAGATGACAGGAAATAGTGTTGTTATCTAGTGCTCTTGCTAATGTATAATATTGTGTTATAGAGATACCTAGGTAGTATCTGTAGCACTATATGACAGGTAATAATGCTGTTATCTAGTGCTCTTGCTAATGTATAATATTGTGTTATAGAGATACCTAGGTAGTATCTGTAGCACTACATGACAGGTAATAGTGCTGTTATCTAGTGCTCTTGCTAATGTATAATATTGTGTGTTATAGAGATACCTAGGTAGTGTCTGTAGCACTACATGACAGGAAATAGTGTTGTTATCTAGTGCTCTTGCTAATGTATAATATTGTGTTATAGAGATACCTAGGTAGTATCTGTAGCACTACATGACAGGTAATAGTGCTATCTAGTGCTCTTGCTAATGTATAATATTGTGTGTTATAGAGATACCTAGGTAGTATCTGTAGCACTACATGACAGGAAATAATGCTGTTATCTAGTACTCTTGCTAATGTATAATATTGTGTTATAGTGATACCTAGGTAGTATCTGTAGCACTACATGACAGGTAATAGTGCTGTTATCTAGTGCTCTTGCTAATGTATAATATTGTGTGTTATAGAGATACCTAGGTAGTGTCTGTAGCACTACATGACAGGAAATAGTGTTGTTATCTAGTGCTCTTGCTAATGTATAATATTGTGTTATAGAGATACCTAGGTAGTATCTGTAGCACTACATGACAGGTAATAGTGCTGTTATCTAGTGCTCTTGCTAATGTATAATATTGTGTGTTATAGAGATACCTAGGTAGTATCTGTAGCACTACATGACAGGAAATAATGCTGTTATCTAGTACTCTTGCTAATGTATAATATTGTGTTATAGTGATACCTAGGTAGTATCTGTAGCACTACATGACAGGTAATAGTGCTATCTAATGCTCTTGCTAATGTATAATATTGTGTGTTATAGAGATACCTAGGTAGTATCTGTAGCACTACATGACAGGTAATAGTGCTGTTATCTAGTGCTCTTGCTAATGTATAATATTGTGTGTTATAGAGATACCTAGGTAGTATATGTAGCACTACATGACAGGTAATAGTGCTGTTATCTAGTGTTCTTGCTAATGTATAATATTGTGTTATAGAGATACCTAGGTAGTATCTGTAGCACTACATGACAGGTAATAGTGCTGTTATCTATTGCTCTTGCTAATGTATAATACTGTGTGTTATAGAGATACCTAGGTAGTATCTGTAGCACTACATGACAGGTAATAGTGCTGTTATCTAGTGCTCTTGCTAATGTATAATATTGAGTTATAGAGATACCTAGGTATTATCTGTAGCACTACATGACAGGTAATAGTGCTGTTATCTAGTGCTCTTGCTAATGTATAATATTGTGTATTATAGAGATACCTAGGTAGTATCTGTAGCACTAAATGACAGGTAATAGTGCAGTTATCTAGTGCTCTTGCTAATGTATAATATTGTGTGTTATAAAGATACCTAGATAGTATCTGTAGCGCTACATGACAGGTAATAGTGCTGTTTTCTAGTGCTCTTGCTAATGTATAATAGTGTGTGTTATAGAGATACCTAGGTAGTATCTGTAGCACTACATGACAGGTAATAGTGCTGTTATCTAGTGCTCTTGCTAATGTATAATATTGTGTTATAGAGATACCTAGGTAGCATCTATAGCACTACATGACAGGTAATAGTGCTGTTATCTAGTGCTCTTGCTAACGTATAATATTATGTGTTATAGAGATACATAGGTAGTATCTTTAGCACTACATCACAGGTAATAGTGCTGTTATCTAGTGCTCTTGCTAATGTATAATGTTATTTGTTATAGCGATACCTAGGTAGTATCTGTAGCACTACATGACAGGTAATAGTGTTGTTATCTAGTGCTCTTGCTAATGTATAATATTGTGTGTTATAGAGATACCTATCTAGTAGCTGTAGCACTACATGACAGGTAATAGTGCAGTTATCTAGTGCTCTTGCTAATGTATAATATTGTGTGTTATAGAAATACCTAGGTAGTATCTGTAGCACTACATGACTGGTAATAGTGCTGTTATCTAGTGCTCTTGCTAATGTATAATATTGAGTTATAGAGATACCTAGGTATTATCTGTAGCACTACATGACAGGTAATAGTGCTGTTATCTAGTGCTCTTGCTAATGTATAATATTGTGTATTATAGAGATACCTAGGTAGTATCTGTAGCACTAAATGACAGGTAATAGTGCAGTTATCTAGTGCTCTTGCTAATGTATAATATTGTGTGTTATAAAGATACCTAGATAGTATCTGTAGCGCTACATGACAGGTAATAGTGCTGTTTTCTAGTGCTCTTGCTAATGTATAATAGTGTGTGTTATAGAGATACCTAGGTAGTATCTGTAGCACTACATGACAGGTAATATTGCTGTTATCTAGTGCTCTTGCTAATGTATAATATTGTGTTATAGAGATACCTAGGTAGCATCTATAGCACTACATGACAGGTAATAGTGCTGTTATCTAGTGCTCTTGCTAACGTATAATATTATGTGTTATAGAGATACATAGGTAGTATCTTTAGCACTACATCACAGGTAATAGTGCTGTTATCTAGTGCTCTTGCTAATGTATAATGTTATTTGTTATAGCGATACCTAGGTAGTATCTGTAGCACTACATGACAGGTAATAGTGCTGTTATCTAGTGCTCTTGCTAATGTATAATATTGTGTGTTATAGAGATACCTAGGTAGTATCTTTAGCACTACATGACAGGTAACAGTGCTGTTATCTAGTGCTCTTGCTAATGTATAATATTATGTGTTATAGAGATACCTAGGTAGTATCTGTAGCACTACATGACAGGTAACAGTGCTGTTATCTAGTGCTCTTGCTAATGTATAATATTGTGTGTTATAGAGATACCTAGGTAGTATCTGTAGCACTACATGACGGGTAATAGTGCTGTTATCTAATGCTCTTGCTAATGTATAAAATTGTGTTATAGAGATACCTAGGTAGCATCTGTAGCACTACATGACAGGTAACAGTGCTGTTATCTAATGCTCTTGCTAATGTATAAAATTGTGTTATAGAGATACCTAGGTAGCATCTGTAGCACTACATGACAGGTAACAGTGCTGTTATCTAGTTCTCTTGCTAATGTATAATATTGTGTGTTATAGAGATACCTAGTTAGTATCTGTAGCACTACATGACAGGTAATAGTGCTGTTATCTAGTGCTCTTGCTAATGTATAATATTGTGTGTTATAGAGATACCTAGGTAGTATCTGTAGCACTACATGACAGGTAATAGTGCTGTTATCTAGTGCTCTTGTTAATGTATAATATTGTGTGTTATAGAGATACCTAGGTAGTATCTGTAGCACTACATGACAGGTAATAGTGCTGTTATCTAGTGCTCTTGTTAATGTATAATATTGTGTGTTATAGAGATACCTAGGTAGTATCTGTAGCACTACATGACAGGTAATAGTGCTGTTATATAGTGCTCTTGCTAATGTATAATATAGTGCGTTATATAGATACCTAGATAGTATCTATAGCACTACATGACAGGTAATAGTGCTGTTATCTAGTGCTCTTGCTAATGTATAATATTGTGTTATAGAGATACCTAGGTAGTATCTGTAGCACTACTTGACAGGTAATAGTGATGTTATCTAGTGCTCTTGCTAATGTATAATATTGTGTTATAGAGATACCTAGGTAGTATCTGTAGCACTATATGACAGGTAATAGTGCTGTTATCTAGTGCTCTTGCTAATGTATAATATTGTGTGTTATAGAGATACCTAGGTACCATCTGTAGCACTACATGACAGGTAATAGTGCTGCTATCTAGTACTCTTGCTAATGTATAATATTGTGTGTTATAGAGATACCTAGGTAGTATCTGTAGCACTACATGACAGGTAATAGTGCTGTTATCTAGTGCTCTTGCTAATGTATAATATTGTGTTATAGAGATACCTAGGTAGTATCTGTAGCACTACATGACAGGTAATAGTCCTTTTATCTAGTGCTCTTGCTAATGTATAATATTATGTGTTATAGAGATACCTAGGTAGTATCTGTAGCACTACATGGCAGTTAATAGTGCTGTTATCTAGTGCTCTTGCTAATGTATAATATTGTGTGTTATAGAGATACCTAGGTAGTATCTGTAGCACTATATGACAGGTAATAGTGCTGTTATCTAGTGCTCTTGCTAATATATAATATTGTGTTATAGAGATACCTAGGTAGTATCTGTAGCACTACATGACAGGTAATAGTGCTGTTATCTAGTGCTCTTGCTAATGTATAATATTATGTGTTATAGAGATACCTAGGTAGTATCTGTAGCACTACATGACAGGTAATAGTGCTGTTATCTAGTGCTCTTGCTAATGTATAATATTGTGTGTTATAGAGATACCTAGGTAGTATCTGTAGCACTATATGACAGGTAATAGTGCTGTTATCTAGTGCTCTTGCTAATGTATAATATTGTGTGTTATAGAGATACCTAGGTAGTATCTGTAGCACTACATGACAGGTAATAGTGCTGTTATCTAGTGCTCTTGCTAATGTATAATATTGTGTGTTATAGAGATACCTAGGTAGTATCTGTAGCACTACATGACAGGTAATAGTGCTGCTATCTAGTGCTCTAGCTAATGTATAATATTGTGTTATAGAGATACCTAGGTAGTATCTGTAGCACTACCTGACAGGTAATAGTGCTGTTATCTAGTGCTTTTGCTATTATATAATATTGTGTGTTATAGAGATACCTAGGTAGTATCTGTAGCACTACATGACAGGAAATAGTGTTGTTATCTAGTGCTCTTGCTAATGTATAATATTGTGTGTTATAGAGATACCTAGGTAGTATCTGTAGCACTACATGACAGGTAATAGTGCTGTTATCTAGCGCTCTTGCTAATGTATAATATTGTGTGTTATAGAGATACCTAGGTAGTATTTGTAGCACTACATGACAGGTAACAGTGCTGTTATCTAGTGCTTTTGCTATTATATAATATTGTGTGTTATAGAGATACCTAGGTAGTATCTGTAGCTCTACATGACAGGAAATAGTGTTGTTATCTAGTGCTCTTGCTAATGTATAATATTGTGTTATAGAGATACCTAGGTAGTATCTGTAGCACTACATGACAGGTAATAGTGCTGTTATCTAGTGCTCTTGCTAATGCATAATATTGTGTTATAGAGATACCTAGGTAGTATCTGTAGCACTATATGACAGGTAATAGTGCTGTTATCTAGTGGTCTTGCTAATGTATAATATTGTGTGTTATAGAGATACCTAGGTAGTATCTGTAGCACTACATGACAGGTTATAGTGCTGTTATCTAGTGCTCTTGCTAATGTATAATATTGTGTTATAGAGATACCTAGGTAGTATCTGTAGCACTACATGACAGGAAATAGTGTTGTTATCTAGTGCTCTTGCTAATGTATAATATTGTGTTATAGAGATACCTAGGTAGTATCTGTAGCACTACATGACAGGTAATAGTGCTGTTATCTAGTGCTCTTGCTAATGCATAATATTGTGTTATAGAGATACCTAGGTAGTATCTGTAGCACTACATGACAGGTAATAGTGCTGTTATCTAGTGCTCTTGCTAATGTATAATATTGTGTGTTATAGAGATACCTAGGTAGTATCTGTAGCACTACATGACAGGTAATAGTGCTGTTATCTATAGCTCTTGCTAATGCATAATATTGTGTTATAGAGATACCTAGGTAGTATCTGTAGCACTATATGACAGGTAATAATGCTGTTATCTAGTGCTCTTGCTAATGTATAATATTGTGTTATAGAGATACCTAGGTAGTATCTGTAGCACTACATGACAGGTAATAGTGCTGTTATCTAGTGCTCTTGCTAATGTATAATATTGTGTGTTATAGAGATACCTAGGTAGTATCTGTAGCACTACATGACAGGAAATAGTGTTGTTATCTAGTGCTCTTGCTAATGTATAATATTGTGTTATAGAGATACCTAGGTAGTATCTGTAGCACTACATGACAGGTAATAGTGCTATCTAGTGCTCTTGCTAATGTATAATATTGTGTGTTATAGAGATACCTAGGTAGTATCTGTAGCACTACATGACAGGTAATAGTGCTGTTATCTAGTGCTCTTGCTAATGTATAATATTGTGTGTTATAGAGATACCTAGGTAGTATCTGTAGCACTACATGACAGGAAATAATGCTGTTATCTAGTACTCTTGCTAATGTATAATATTGTGTTATAGAGATACCTAGGTAGTATCTGTAGCACTACATGACAGGTAATAGTGCTATCTAATGCTCTTGCTAATGTATAATATTGTGTGTTATAGAGATACCTAGGTAGTATCTGTAGCACTACATGGCAGGTAATAGTGCTGTTATCTAGCGCTCTTGCTAATGTATAATATTGTGTGTTATAGAGATACCTAGGTAGTATCTGTAGCACTACATGACAGGTAATAGTGCTGTTATCTAGTGCTCTTGCTAATGTATAATATTGTGTTATAGAGATACCTAGGTAGTATCTGTAGCACTACATGACAGGTAATAGTGCTGTTATCTAGTGCTCTTGCTAATGTATAATATTGTGTGTTATAGAGATACCTAGGTAGTATATGTAGCACTACATGACAGGTAATAGTGCTGTTATCTAGTGTTCTTGCTAATGTATAATATTGTGTTATAGAGATACCTAGGTAGTATCTGTAGCACTACATGACAGGTAATAGTGCTGTTATCTATTGCTCTTGCTAATGTATAATACTGTGTGTTATAGAGATACCTAGGTAGTATCTGTAGCACTACATGACAGGTAATAGTGCTGTTATCTAGTGCTCTTGCTAATGTATAATATTGTGTTATAGAGATACCTAGGTAGTATCTGTATCACTACATGACAGGTAATAGTGTTGTTATCTAGTGCTCTTGCTAATGTATAATATTGTGTTATAGAGATACCTAGGTAGTATCTGTAGCACTACATGACAGGTAATAGTGCTGTTATCTGGTGCTCTTGCTAATGTATAATATTGTGTGTTATAGAGATACCTAGGTAGTATCTGTAGCACTACATGACAGGTAATAGTGCTGTTATCTAGTGCTCTTGCTAATGTATAATATTATGTGTTATAGAGATACCTAGGTAGTATCTGTAGCACTACATGACAGGTAATAGTGCTGTTATTTAGTGCTCTTGCTAATGTATAATATTGTGTTATAGAGATACCTAGGTAGTATCTGTAGCACTACATGACAGGTAATAGTGCTGTTATCTAGTGCTCTTGCTAATGTATAATATTGTGTTATAGAGATACCTAGGTAGTATCTGTAGCACTACATGACAGGTAATAGTGCTGTTATCTAGTGATCTTGCTAATGTATAATATTGTGTGTTATGGAGATACCTAGGTAGTATCTGTAGCACTACATGACAGGTAATAGTGCTGTAATCTAGTGCTCTTGCTAATGTATAATATTGTGTTATAGAGATACCTAGGTAGTATCTGTAGCACTACATGACAGGTAATAGTGCTGTTATCTAGTGCTCTTGCTAATGTATAATATTGTGTGTTATAGAGATACCTAGGTAGTATCTGTAGCACTACATGACAGGTAATAGTGCTGTTATCTAGTGCTCTTGCTAATGTATAATATTGTGTGTTATAGAGATACCTAGGTAGTATTTGTAGCACTACATGACAGGTAATAGTGCTGTTATCTAGTGCTCTTGCTAATGTATAATATTATGTGTTATAGAGATACCTAGGTAGTATCTGTAGCACTACATGACAGGTAATAGTGCTGTTATCTAGTGCTCTTGCTAATGTATAATATTGTGTTATAGAGATACCTAGGTAGTATCTGTAGCACTACATGACAGGTAATAGTGCTGTTATCTAGTGCTCTTGCTAATGTATAATATTGTGTTATAGAGATACCTAGGTAGTATCTGTAGCACTACATGACAGGCAATAGTGCTGTTATCTAGTGCTCTTGCTAATGTATAATATTGTGTGTTATAGAGATACCTAGGTAGCATCTGTAGCACTACATGACAGGTAATAGTGCTGTTATCTAGTGCTCTTTCTAATGTATAATATTGTGTTATAGAGATACCTAGGTAGTATCTGTAGCACTACATAACAGGTAATAGTGCTGTTATCTAGTGATCTTGCTAATGTATAATATTGTGTGTTATGGAGATACCTAGGTAGTATCTGTAGCACTACATGACAGGTAATAGTGCTGTAATCTAGTGCTCTTGCTAATGTATAATATTGTGTTATAGAGATACCTAGGTAGTATGTGTAGCACTACATGACAGGTAATAGTGCTGTTATATAATGCTCTTGCTAATGTATAATATTGTGTTATAGAGATACCTAGGTAGTATCTGTAACACTACATGACAGGTAATAGTGCTGTTATCTAGTGCTCTTGCTAATGTATAATATTGTGTTATAGAGATACCTAGGTAGTATCTGTAGCACTACATGACAGGTAATAGTGCTGTTATCTAGTGCTCTTGCTAATGTATAATATTGTGTGTTATAGAGATACCTAGGTAGTATCTGTAGCACTACATGACAGGTAATACTGCTGTTATCTAGTGCTCTTGCTAATGTATAATATTGTGTGAGAAATTGGTAATAGAAGTAAATTAGAAAGTTGTTTAAAATGTATCAAGCTCTGCATGGAGCGATGCCACGTGTTTCCGGCGAGCCTGAAACAGAAGTTATGAAGCAGCGGTCTAAATACCGCAGCTCCTTAACCTGTCCTCCTGCTCTGTCCGCCTGCTGGTGCAATGATAAATGCTGAGATCGTAAGCTGTCGGAATTTATCGATGTGCGGCGGACATGATTCGCAAAATATCGGATCATGTCCACTCGCACCATCATAAATAGGTCCATGGTCTGAATCACAAAATAAATATTTTGGTTTCATGACTTTCCAGCTTCACTCGTACTGCTCACTGTAAGGAAATTGAATGAATGTACTAAAGTTAGATATTCTAAACTCGATAATTATCTTATTATAGATATGAAAGAAAGCTATTTAAATATATCATTTTTGCATAAAAAGGTTAAGATATAATTTATTTTTATTTTAATACTATAATGAAATGCACAATACATCTGGGAGCTTATTGGCTAATATGGTCAACTGCTCCAGCTTTGTTGGTAAAAAGTGCCACGCCCAACAAGCATAAGAATAAAACGTAATATTTTTCAGTACAGGCGCATCTGTTTTTTTAAAACCAAACAGTAATACATATTAAACCAGGCTCTTTTTGACACAACAAAGATAATAAAATAACCATTAAACTACTGTGACCATATTCCTTTAAAATGACAGTCAACACCCGACACAACCGGATTCCATATGTTTGTCCCTTCTCTATTACCTCCTTCCAAATACATACGTTACTCTAGTCGAAATATGGCCGCCAAACTTCTCCCCCTCCTCCTTCTCCATCTCACTTCCAAATCACGCTCATTTATGAAGGGATTGATGACGCGCACGATATGTCATTGCGCATGCGCATTTGTAAATCAGCAATCGGACTTGACACATCCAATTAATTAGATCAGTGTAAAGTAATATGGTACTGTTTAAAATATATGTTGGAAACTATTGGGGAGAATAAAGTTTGGCTTTTTTGGTTCCTATTGAATCGCAAATGCGCGAAACACTGTGAACGAGTGAAGATTCTGACTGAGGATTCCATTCTGATTGGAGGATGGATTGAAAGAGCAGGTTAGTACGTAACTGTGGGGAGAGTTTAGCGGCCATATTTCGACTACATTAACGTATGTATTTGGAAGGATTCCTAGGACAAGGATCGAGGTAATAGAGATGGGAGCAGGCGGGTCTTCGTTTGTGTTACAAACATATGGAATGCGGTTGTGTCGGGTGTTGACTGTTCCTTTATAGATTTTCTGATGCTCATGAAACAAGAAATGTATTCTGTGGAATTATATGTGCCAAAATGTTACAATATAAACGAGAACATTGTTTTGTTTCAATCAGATTTACAGGAAACAAAGCCATCTTTATAGAAGTTCTACAGAACGCTTTATATGCAAACCACTGGAGAACAGAAAGTGCATTAGTTATGTATTTGATTCCAGTAATAATGACCTAGTGCATAAAGTGACCTTAAGACAAAGGAACTGAAACCATTTTCATGATCATATTTACACAAAACAATCAAATTGACTTCTCTTATTCCTGTAGCCAGAAGCAGACACGGTTTCAGGTTATTTGTATAGAACAAAGTATATTGTTACTGCATACTGTAACCAATGATAATACAATATTAAATAGAGACTCTGTACATGTTTTATTTTATATCTGAATAGTAACTGAAAGTGTGTTTTATCTAAATGCATGAACTGCTAGGTATTTATTATTATTTATATTTCATAACATATTGTTTATGAAATTATTAAGTTCAAGGGGAAAATAAAAGGGACAGTACATTTAAAATGAAACCTTAATTATTCAGATAGGGAATGTAATTTTAAACAACTTCCCAATTTACTTTTTTCAACAAATTAGCTTTGTTCGCTTGGTATTCTTTGTTGAAAGCTAAACCTAGGTAGGCTCATATGTTTATTTTGAACCCTTTGAAGGCCGCCTCTTATCTCAGTGTATTTGACCGTTTTTCACTGCTAGAGAGTGCTAGTTCATGTGTGCCATATAGATAAAATTGTGCTCCTACCCGTGGAGTTATTTATGAGTCAGCACTGATTGGCTAAAGAACTGAGATAAGGGGGCAGTCTGCAGAGACTTAGATACAAGGTAATCACAGAGGTAAAAAGTATATTAATATAACAGTGTTGGTTATGCAAAGCAGAGGAATGGGTAATAAAGGGATTATCTATTTTTTCATACAATAAATATTCTGGAGAAGACTGTCCCTTTAAGTCTATTATCTCATTTGCTTTGTTCTCCAGGAATTGTTTGTAGAAAAGCATACCTAGGTAGGCAATGCACTACTGTGAGGTAGGAGCTGGTTGGTGGCTGCACATATATGCCTTTTCTCATTGGCTTATCAGATTTGCTCGGCTAGCTCCAAATGCTCCTTCAATAAAGGATACCAAGAGAATTAAGCGAAATTTGATAATAGAAGTATAATGGAAAGTACAAAATCTTTGCTCTCTATGGCCTAGATTTAGGCCTAGATTTAGAGTTTGGCGTTAGCCGTGAAAACCAGCGTTAGAGGCTCCTAACGCTGGTTTTAGGCTACCGCCGGTATTTGGAGTCACTCAAAATAGGGTCTAACGCTCACTTTTCAGCCGCGACTTTTCCATACCGCAGATCCCCTTACGTCAATTGCGTATCCTATCTTTTCAATGGGATTTCTCTAACTCCGGTATTTAGAGTCGTTTCTGAAGTGAGCGTTAGACATCTAACAACAAAACTCCAGCCGCAGGAAAAAAGTCAGTAGTTAAGAGCTTTCTGGGCTAACGCCGGTTTATAAAGCTCTTAACTACTGTGCTCTAAAGTACACTAACACCCATAAACTACCTATGTACCCCTAAACCGAGGTCCCCCCACATCGCCGACACTCTAAAAATTTTTTTTAACCCCTAATCTGCCGACCGCCACCTACGTTATACTTATGTACCCCTAATCTGCTGCCCCTAACACCGCCGACCCCTGTATTATATTTATTAACCCCTAATCTGCCCCCCTCAACGTCGCCTCCACCTGCCTACACTTATTAACCCCTAATCTGCCGACCGGACCTGAGCGCTACTATAATAAAGTTATTAACCCCTAATCTGCCTCACTAACCCTATCATAAATAGTATTAACCCCTAATCTGACCTCCCTAACATCGCCGACACCTAACTTCAATTATTAACCCCTAATCTGCCGACCGAATCTCGCCGCTATTCTAATAAATGTATTAACCCCTAAAGCTAAGTCTAACCCTAACACTAACACCCCCCTAAATTAAATATAATTTTAATCTAACAAAATTAATTAACTCTTATTAAATAAATTATTCCTATTTAAAGCTAAATACTTACCTGTAAAATAAATCCTAATATAGCTACAATATAAATTATAATTATATTAGAGCTATTTTAGGATTTATATTTATTTTACAGGTAACTTTGTATTTATTTTAAACAGGTACAATAGCTATTAAATAGTTAAGAACTATTTAATAGCTAAAATAGTTAAAATAATTACAAATTTACCTGTAAAAGAAATCCTAACCTAAGTTACAAATAAACCTAACACTAGACTATCAATAAATTAATTAAATAAACTACCTACAATTACCTACAATTAACCTAACACTACACTATCAACAAATTAATTAAATACAATTGCTACAAATAAATACAATTAAATAAAGTAGCTAAAGTACAAAAAATAAAAAAGAACTAAGTTACAAAAAATAAAAAAATATTTACAAACATAAGAAAAATATTACAAAAATTTTAAACTAATTACACCTACTCTAAGCCCCCTAATAAAATAACAAAGCCCCCCAAAATAAAAAAATTCCCTACCCTATTCTAAATTACTAAAGTTCAAAGCTCTTTTACCTTACCAGCCCTGAACAGGGCCCTTTGCGGGGCATGCCCCAAGAAATTCAGCTCTTTTGCCTGTAAAAAAAAACATACAATACCCCCCCAACATTACAACCCACCACCCACATACCCCTAATCTAACCCAAACCCCCCTTAAATAAACCTAACACTAAGCCCCTGAAGATCATCCTACCTTGTCTTCAACATACCAGGTTCACCGATCGGCCCAGAAGAGCTCCTCCTATGTCCTGATCCAAGCCCAAGCGGGGGGCTGAAGAGGTCCATGATCCGGCTGAAGTCTTCATCCAAGCGGGCCAGAAGAGGTCTTCCATCCGATTGAAGTCTTCATCCAAGCGGCATCCATCTGGAGCGAAGCGGCAGCATCCTGAAGACCTCCACCGCGGAACATCCATCCTGGCCGACGACTGAACGACGAATGACGGTTCCTTTAAATGACGTCATCCAAGATGGCGTCCCTCGAATTCCGATTGGCTGATAGGATTCTATCAGCCAATCGGAATTAAGGTAGGAATATTCTGATTGGCTGATGGAATCAGCCAATCAGAATCAAGTTCAATCCGATTGGCTGATCCAATCAGCCAATCAGATTGAGCTCGCATTCTATTGGCTGTTCCGATCAGCCAATAGAATGCGAGCTCAATCTGATTGGCTGATTGGATCAGCCAATCGGATTGAACTTGATTCTGATTGGCTGATTCCATCAGCCAATCAGAATATTCCTACCTTAATTCCGATTGGCTGATAGAATCCTATCAGCCAATCGGAATTCGAGGGACGCCATCTTGGATGACGTCATTTAAAGGAACCGCCATTCGTTGTTCAGTCGTCGGCCAGGATGGATGTTCCGCGGTGGAGGTCTTGAGGATGCTGCCGCTTCGCTCCGGATGGATGCCGCTTGGATGAAGACTTCAATCGGATGGAAGACCTCTTCTGGCCCGCTTGGATGAAGACTTCAGCCGGATCATGGACCTCTTCAGCCCCCCGCTTGGGCTTGGATCAGGACATCGGAGGAGCTCTTCTGGACCGATCGGTGAACCTGGTATGGTGAAGACAAGGTAGGATGATCTTCAGGGGCTTAGTGTTAGGTTTATTTAAGGGGGGTTTGGGTTAGATTAGGGGTATGTGGGTGGTGGGTTGTAATGTTGGGGGGGTATTGTATGGTTTTTTTTACAGGCAAAAGAGCTGAATTTCTTGGGGCATGCCCCGCAAAGGGCCCTGTTCAGGGCTGGTAAGGTAAAAGAGCTTTGAACTTTAGTAATTTAGAATAGGGTAGGGCATTTTTTTATTTTGGGGGGCTTTGTTATTTTATTAGGGGTCTTAGAGTAGGTGTAATTAGTTTAAAATTGTTGTAATATTTTTCTTATGTTTGTAAATATTTTTTTATTTTTTGTAACTTAGTTCTTTTTTATTTTTTGTACTTTAGCTAGTTTATTTAATTGTATTTATTTGTAGCAATTGTATTTAATTAATTTGTTGATAGTGTAGTGTTAGGTTAATTGTAGGTAGTTTATTTAATTAATTTATTGATAGTCTAGTGTTAGGTTTATTTGTAACTTAGGTTAGGATTTCTTTTACAGGTAAATTTGTAATTATTTTAACTATTTTAGCTATTAAATAGTTCTTAACTATTTAATAGCTATTGTACCTGGTTAAAATAAATACAAAGTTACCTGTAAAATAAATTTAAATCCTAAAATAGCTATAATATAATTATAATTTATATTGTAGCTATATTAGGATTTATTTTACAGGTAAGTATTTAGCTTTAAATTGGAATAATTTATTTAATAAGAGTTAATTAATTTCGTTAGATTTAAATTATATTTAACTTAGGGGGGTGTTAGTATTAGGGTTAGACTTAGCTTTAGGGGTTAATACATTTATTAGAATAGCGGCGAGATTCGGTCGGCAGATTAGGGGTTAATAATTGAACTTAGGTGTCGGCGATGTTAGGGAGGGCAGATTAGGGGTTAATACTATTTATGATAGGGTTAGTGAGGCGGATTAGGGGTTAATAACTTTATTATAGTAGCGCTCAGGTCCGGTCGGCAGATTAGGGGTTAATAAGTGTAGGCAGGTGGAGGCGACGTTGTGGGGGGCAGATTAGGGGTTAACAAATATAATATAGGGGTCGGCGGTGTTAGGGGCAGCAGATTAGGGGTACATAGGGATAATGTAAGTAGCGGCGGTTTACGGAGCGGAAGATTAGGGGTTAATAATAATATGCAGGGGTCAGCGATAGCAGGGGCGGCAGATTAGGGGTTAATAAGTGTAAGGTTAGGGGTGTTTAGACTCGGGGTACATGTTAGAGTGTTAAGTGCAGACGTAGGAAGGGTTACCGCATAGCAAACAATGGGGCTGCGTTAGGAGCTGAACGCGGCTTTTTTGCAGGTGTTAGGGTTTTTTTCAGCTCAAACAGCCCCATTGTTTCCTATGGGGGAATCGTGTACGAGCACGTTTTTGAGGCTGGCCGCGTCCGTAAGCAACTCTGGTATCGAGAGTTGAAGCTGCGTTAAAAATGCTCTACGCTCCTTTTTTGGAGCCTAACGCAGCCTTTATGTGGACTCTCGATACCAGAGTTATTTTTATGGTGCGGCCAGAAAAAAGCCGGCGTTAGTTTTTCGGGTCGTTACCGACAAAACTCCAAATCTAGGCCTATCTGAATAATGAAAGCAACATTTTAGATTTCCAGTCCCTTAAATGAAGAGTTTATAACAATGTTTATCTAAATAAAATATGAGTCCTATTGAGACCAGCATAGAGGAGGTTTATCAATAAAAGATAGAAATTGTCCTATTAGAATTTGAGTGGTCAATGGGATAGTGTGTATATGAGGCATCTCACGTTATATATTGTCATGGCATTGTG
Organism: Bombina bombina; assembly: GCF_027579735.1. Taxonomy (NCBI): domain Eukaryota; kingdom Metazoa; phylum Chordata; class Amphibia; order Anura; family Bombinatoridae; genus Bombina; species Bombina bombina. The sequence goes on from NC_069509.1 coordinate 185,329,347, forward strand.
TGTATATGAGGCATCTCACATGATATATATTGTCATGGTATTGTGTGTATATGAGGTATCTCACGTTATATATTGTCATGGTATTGTGTGTATATGAGGCATCTCACATGTTATATATTGTCATGGTATTGTGTGTATATGAGGCATCTCATATGTTATATATTGTCATGGTATTGTGTGTATATGAGGCATCTCATATGTTATATATTGTCATGGTATTGTGTGTTTATGAGGTATCTCATATGTTATATATTGTCATGGTATTGTGTGTATATGAGGCATCTCACATGTTATATATTGTCATGGTATTGTGTGTATATGAGGCATCTCACATTATATATTGTCATGGTATTGTGTGTATATGAGGTATCTCATATGTTATATATTGTCATGGTATTGTGTGTATATGAGGCATCTCACATGTTATATATTGTCATGGTATTGTGTGTATATAAGGTATCTCACGTTATATATTGTCATGGCATTGTGTGTATATGAGGCATCTCACATGTTATATATTGTCATGGTATTGTGTGTATATGAGGCATCTCACATTATATATTGTCATGGTATTGTGTGTATATGAGGTATCTCATATGTTATATATTGTCATGGTATTGTGTGTATATGAGGCATCTCACATGTTATATATTGTCATGGTATTGTGTGTATATAAGGTATCTCACGTTATATATTGTCATGGCATTGTGTGTATATGAGGCATCTCACATGTTATATATTGTCATGGTATTGTGTGTATATGAGGTATCTCACGTTATATATTGTCATGGTATTGTGTGCATATGAGGCATCTCACATTATATATTGTCATGGCATTGTGTGTATATGAGGCATCTCACATGTTATATATTGTCATGGTATTGTGTGTATATGAGGCATCTCACATGTTATATTGTCATGGTATTGTGTGTATATGAGGCATCTCCCGTTATATATTGTCATGGTATTGTGTGTATATGAGGCATCTCATATGTTATATATTGTCATGGTATTGTGTGTATATGAGGTATCTCATATGTTATATATTGTCATGGTATTGTGTGTATATGAGGCATCTCACATGTTATATATTGTCATGGTATTGTGTGTATATGAGGCATCTCACGTTATATATTGTCATGGTATTGTGTGTATATGAGGCATCTCACGTCATATATTGTCATGGCATTGTGTGTATATGAGGCATCTCACATGTTATATATTGTCATGGTATTGTGTGTATATGAGGCATCTCATATGTTATATATTATCATGGCATTGTGTGTATATGAGGCATCTCACGTTATATATTGTCATGGTATTGTGTGTATATGAGGCATCTCACGTTATATATTGTCATGGTATTGTGTGTATATGAGACATCTCACGTTATATATTGTCATGGTATTGTGTGTATATGAGGCATCTCACGTTATATATTGTCATGGCATTGTGTGTATATGAGGCATCTCATATGTTATATATTGTCATGGTATTGTGTGTATATGAGGCATCTCATATGTTATATATTATCATGGCATTGTGTGTATATGAGGCATCTCACGTTATATATTGTCATGGTATTGTGTGTATATGAGGCATCTCACGTTATATATTGTCATGGTATTGTGTGTATATGAGGCATCTCACGTTATATATTGTCATGGTATTGTGTGTATATGAGACATCTCACGTTGTATATTGTCATGGTATTGTGTGTATATGAGACATCTCACGTTATATATTGTCATGGTATTGTGTGTATATGAGGCATCTCACGTTATATATTGTCATGGTATTGTGTGTATATGAGGCATCTCACGTTATATATTGTCATGGCATTGTGTGTATATGAGGAATCTCACATTATATATTGTCATGGTATTGTGTGTATATGAGGCATCTCATATGTTATATATTGTCATGAAATTGTGTGTATATGAGGCATCTCACATGTTATATATTGTCATGGTATTGTGTGTATGAGGCATCTCACGTTATATATTGTCATGGTATTGTGTGTATATGAGGCATCTCACATTTTATATATTGTCATGGTATTGTGTGTATATGAGGCATCTCACATGTTATATATTGTCATGGTATTGTGTGTATATGAGGCATCTCCCGTTATATATTGTCATGGTATTGTGTGTATATGAGGCATCTCACGTTATATATTGTCATGGTATTGTATGTATATGAGGCATCTCATATGTTATATATTATCATGGTATTGTGTGTATATGAGGCATCTCACATTTTATATATTGTCATGGTATTGTGTGTATATGAGGCATCTCACATGTTATATATTGTCATGGTATTGTGTGTATATGAGGCATCTCACATGTTATATATTGTCATGGTATTGTGTGTATATGAGGCATCTCACGTTATATATTGTCATGGTATTGTGTGTATATGAGGCATCTCGCGTTATATATTGTCATGGTATTGTGTGCATATGAGGCATCTCACATTATATATTGTCATGGCATTGTGTGTATATGAGGCATCTCACATGTTATATATTGTCATGGTATTGTGTGTATATGAGGCATCTCACGTTATATATTGTCATGGTATTGTGTGTATATGAGGCATCTTGCGTTATATATTGTCATGGTATTGTGTGTATATGAGGCATCTCATGTTATATATTGTCATGGCATTGTGTGTATATGAGGCATCTCATATGTTATATATTGTTATGGTATTGTGTGTATATGAGGCATCTCACGTTATATATTGTCATGGTATTGTGTGTATATGAGGCATCTCACGTTATATATTGTCATGGCACTGTGTGTATATGAGGCATCTCACGTTATATATTGTCATGGTATTGTGTGTATATGAGGCATCTCATGTTATATATTGTCATGGTATTGTGTGTATATGAGGCATCTCACGTTATATATTGTCATGGCACTGTGTGTATATGAGGCATTTCACGTTATATATTGTCATGGTATTGTGTGTATATGAGGCATTTCACGTTATATATTGTCATGGTATTGTGTGTATATGAGGCATCTCACGTTATATATTGTCATGGCATTGTGTGTATATGAGGCATTTCACGTTATATATTGTCATGGCACTGTGTGTATATGAGGGCATCTCACGTTATATATTGTCATGGTATCGTATCACTAGATGTGAAGGAGAAGTCACACAGCAATCTTGAGGTCTTGGTGGTACTGGCCTCAAGGGTTTCAGTATCAACTTCTATCCGACTTCGGCTTTGTTGTATGAGGCTGAAAGTGGGAAACCCCAATAGTATAGCAAGTTATAAACAGGATAGGCAGTAAAAAGGAAAATACAGGGAGCCCAAGTGCCGGTTTTCAAGAAGTTTATTCCAGATTTGAAAATATAAAAACTTAATAAATAAAGCTCCAATGAGAAATTGTAAAGCTTAAGGTGTATCAAAGATAAAATTGTTATATTCAAGAGCAGTAAAAAATGACTTACAGCCTCGTACATGAAAGCTGAAGTTGATGCTTCTCTCCTACAGACCAGCACCACTAAGAAGGAACCTTTGTGTACTTTATAGTCCTGGGAGGGACAAAAGAAGGCAGATGTCTCACACACAGGGGGTACTTTTTTGACTTATATTGCCAACTCATATTGTTGTTTATTGCAGTTTCTAAATTATAGTTTTCTTTGCAATCTGGAGATCTACTGGTCAACACATACAGATCTAATTACAATGTCAGAACCTTCCAAATTACTATTTAAATGACTTGATAGAGAAACATTCACATTTGATTTAAGACAGACACTTTAAGTCAACCAAAAACTTCACTATTTACCTACAGCTGACAATAAAAAATACAAATAAATAAATAAATAAATAAATAAAACCTGACTGTTGTGTATTATTCCAGATCTTTATTATCCTATAGCTGTAGAAAAACTGACACTGTCAACTGTAGCTGCTATGAAACTACATCTCCCAGCAAGCACTGTCAATTTTATAACATAACACTGAACTGTACTTTCTTCTCTACTGATATAACTTGATTTTGATTGCTTATAAATCATTTAATCTCTCTGCTTTAAACTATTTACTACTTTAAACTAATTTACTAACTAGCATACAGATCAGACCGACAGAATAACTCTTAACTAGATTAAATATTTTCACTCCCATGCCCAGGGACTCCTGGCTTGCAGCCATTTACTTTATCTTTGAACCACTGGAGGGCTCTGGCTTGTTGTGAATTTCTGAATCATATTGCCTGCACTGGCTGGCTCTCTAGAACCACCTGCTTGCCAGCTGCAGGCAATTACCTAATCAGCATCACTATAAAAGGCTACTTCTCAGACCACTCACTGCTCTGACATTGTGGTTCATTCCCTTTGCTTGTGCCGCAGTCCTGTTTCCTGTATCAAGTTGTGTTGAGGATTTTCTTGGCATCTGAAGATTGGACTGTTTCCAGGTTTTCTGAACTTGACTTGTCTTCCAAACATTCTCCTGGATTTCCCCTGTGTTTGGCAAAATATCGGACTACTTCCAGGTATTCTGAATTCAGCTTGTCTTCTGATCATTCTCCTGGATTACCACTGGGTTTGGTGAAAGATCAGACTGCTTATGGTATTCTCACCGCCGTCTTGTTTCTGGACTTTGCTTTTGTCTAATGCTATTTACTTCTGCCAGTATCTTCCTGACTTAGTCCAGTCCTCGGGCCCTAGTGCAGGCATTACTTTGTCGTTGGCCCTAGTGTGAGCATTCCTGTCCTTGGCCCTAGTGAGTGCATTGTTCCAGTCTTCAGCCCTAATGGGGGCACTCAAGTTCTCAGCCCTAGTGAGGGCATTACTACAGTCCTCAGTCTTACTAAGGGCATTACTCCAGTCTTCAGTCCAGGTGTGGCACTTCAGACCATGACCCTATTGAGGGCGTTACTCCTGTCCTTGGCCCCAGTATGGGCTCTACTCCTGCCAAGACCTGTGGCTCCTGCTAAGTCCAGTGACTCCTGCCAAGGCACAGATCCTGCCTCAGCATACACTCTCTTGCCAAGTCACAGACTCAGTTTCAGCATACACTCTCCTGCCAAGGCACAGACTTAGTACCAGCATACTCTCATCTGCCAAGGCACAGACCTAGTTCCAACGTACACCCATCTGCAAAAGAACACACCCAGTTCCTGTGTACACCCATCTACTAAGGCACAGATGCAGAACCAGCATACTCTCATCTGCCAAGGCACAGTCCCAGTTCAAGCATACGCTTACCTACCTAGGTTCTGTCCTGTGTACAGCTCTACTGACTCCAAGTTCTGTGTCACCTGTGCTCAGCACTGCAGATTCCATGTCCAGTGTGTTTTTTGCTCATTGCTGCAAATTTCAAGTCCTATGTTCTACTCTATAGATCCCAAGCCCTGCGTCTCTTGTTGCACAGCATCCAAGCCCTGTGTCTTCTGTTACACAATATCCAAGCCCTGTGTCACTAACTGATTTACTTTACCTGTTCATTAAAGGTTGTTTTCTTATTTGCCATCATACCTAAAATTAGAATTTATTCTAAAAAGCACATCTCATTGGCCCTTTTAACTCCTAAAATGAACAGACACATATACCTCTAAGCTCCAAATCTCTAAATCTGCTCCTCCAAAAATGACACATACATTGCAACCTGTCCCATTAACTACAGCAACCAATCTAGTACACTATTTGGAGGACCCCTAAACACAGTAAAATAGCATAATTAGTAAATGCACAATACAAATACAATGCAAATGCACTTAGATTGAATTTCAGATGACTAATATATTTCTTTCAGACAGATTATAAAGTTAGCTCTATTTTCCTTACCACAGCATCATGTGACAGCATTCAGCCAATCACAAAAAGTATATGTGTATATTCGGTTAATTCTTGCACATGCTCAGTAGAAGCTGGTGTCTCAGAAAGTGTGCAACTAAAAGGAGTGTGCGCATATAGATAACAGAAGTAATTTGGAAAGTTGTTTAATATTATTTGCTCTATTTGAATCATGAACATTTAATTTTAACTTTAGTGTTCTTTTAATTATTAGAATGTGCTTACCCCAGTTAAAAGGAAAGTGTATCTGAATATTCATACTTATATTTAATTGACACCTGTATTTGTAAATTAATAATGACTGACACAACACACAAATAAAGCTTGTTAGACTTGAGACCTCATCTGTGCATCAAGGGCATGTAATCACCATTACTTGTAGACTCTTTAACCTGACTTATTTTTCAGTTTATCCAAGTTTGAGGCTTCGTAAACAGAGACTGTAAAGGTATTTTGACATATGCTAATTTACTTTTTGGGCACAGTTTGTGTACAGCTAATGGAATGGCAAATATTTTGTTAAAACTATGAATATTTGTTAAACATATTTGTTCTAAACGAATGTTGTATATTTGGTGAATATATATAGAAAATGATGCCGAATATATATAGAACATATTTTTACGAAAAGTATATTTTATTTAACCATTGCATTTAACAAAATCTAATATATAAAAAATTGTATACAGTTTTAAGATAATATACAATATTTTTGAAAAACAAATTCAGGACTCAAATAATTTGTATAAAAATACTGATTTCCCAACATAGCAAGAAACAATCATAGATAAAGTAAATATGTTTTTGGGTACACGGGTTATGATGTATAACTCAGTATATAGGACAGACAATAGTAACAATTTAAAGAAAAGAGAATCAACTTTTTTTTGTAAATCAATGTATTTTCTTCACAGTCTTTTGTACTTGTGTAGATGATGGTTGCAGTTTGGGCAGAAATGATCCACATCCTTGCAGGAGTCAACGCAAAATGGGATTAAACAGCATCCTAGCCAGCACCTATAACATAACCAACATTACAGTCATATTAACAAACATACAATATGGATATGCTTGCAAAGTGGTCACAGCAATATTGCAACAGAAGAACTAATTGATGCTAGGGCTAAATATTGTTACATCACTTATGCATTGCACACCTCTACCCCATTTAAGGATTTTATCTCAACCCCAACCATAACTGTATCCTTAACCTTATTCATGGCCCTAAAATTAACCCTAGCCCTAACAGCAATTACTAACTGTAATTGAAGTCCTAACTAGCTTTAGGACTTTTTTCTAACCCTACCCTTAACCCCAAACACTAACTGTATCCCCTCACTGTAGCTGTAGCCATAATGCTATCCTTTGCCCCAATCCCTAACCAAAACCCTAGCCATAACTACAATCAATAATCATAACCCTAATCCCTAGACTTAATACCTAACCATAGCCCTTACCCAAATCCCTAACCAAAGCACTTGCCCTGATCCCTAACCATAACCCTAGCCATAACCCCAATCACTAACCATAACTCTAGCCCTAATCCCAAACCATAACTCTAACCCTAACCATACCCTAGCCCTAACCCTATTCCCTAACCATAACCCTAGCCCTAATCTCTAACCCTAGCCCTAACCATAATCCCTAACCATGTCCCAAACCATAAGACTAGCCCTACACCTGGTCTCTAACCATAACCCTAGCCCTACACCCAATCCCTAACCATATTCCTAGCCCTACACCCAGTCCCTAACCATAACTATAGCCCTACAACCAGTCCCTAACCATAATCCTAGCCATAACTCCAATCCCTAACCAAAACACTAGCCATTATCCCTAACCATAACCCTAGCCATAACCCCAATCACTGACCCTAACTCTAGCCCTAATCCCAAACATAACTCTAGCCCTAACCCCAATCCCTAACCAAACCCTAACCATACCCTAGACCTAACCCTATTCCCTAACCATAACCCTAGCCCTAACCCTAATCTCTAGCCCTAACCCTAATCCCTAACCATGTCCCTAACCATAAACCTAGCCCTACACCTAGTCTCTAACCATAACCTTAGCCCTACACCAAATCCCTAACCATATTCCTAGCCCTACACCCAGTCCCTTACCAGAACTCTAGCCATAACCCCAATCCCTAGCCATAACCCCAATCTCTAACATAACCCTAGTCATAACCACAATCACTAACCATAACCCTAGCCCTATTCACTAACCATAACCTATCCCTAACCCCAATCCCTAACCAAAACCCTAGCCCTAATCCCTAACCATAACCACAATCATTAACCATAACTTTAGCCCTAATCCCAAACCATAACACTAGCCCTAACCCCAATCCCTACCCAAACCCTAACCATACCATAGCCCTAACCCTAATCTCTAACCCTAGCCCTTACCCTAAAAATCTAACCACAACCCTAGACCTAATCTCTAACTTTAGCCCTAATCCCTAACCATAAACCTAGCCCTACACCCAGTCTCTTACCATAACCCTAGCCCTACACCCAATCCCTAACCATAACCCTAGCTCTACACCCAGTTCCTAATCATAACTCTAGCCTTACAACCAATCCCTAACCATGACCCTAGCCCTACACCCGGTCCTTAAAGGGACACTGAACCCAATTTTTTTTCTTTCATTATTCAGATAGAGCATGACATTTTAAGCAACTTTCTAATTTACTACTATTATCAAATTTTCTTCATACTCTTGGTATCTTTATTTGAAATGCAAGAATGTAAGTTTAGATGCCGGCCCATTTTTGGTGAACAACCTGGGTTGTTCTTGCTGATTGGTGGATAAATTCATCCACCAATAAAAAAGTGTTGTCAAGAGTACTGAAACAGCTTAGATGCCTTCTTTTTCAAATAAAGATAGCCAGAGAATGAAGAACATTTGATAATAGGAGTAAATTAGAAAGTTGCTTAAAATTGCATGCTCTATCTCAATCATGGTAAAAAAAAATTGAGTTAAGTGTCCCTTTAACCATAACCATAGCCCTACACCTAGTCCCTAACCATAACCATAGCCCTACACTTAGTCCCTAACTATAACCCTAGCCCTACACCTAGTCCCTAACTATAACCCTAGCCTGAAGGCGGCTGACTAGTTTGGCGTTTAGGTCCGGTGGGGTGAGTGTGATCTTTGAGCACTACCAGTTTGTTCTCCTGAATAACCCTAGGCCTAGACCTAGTCCCTAACTATAACCCTAGCCCTACAACTAGTCCCTAACTATAACCCTAACCCTACACCTAGTCCCTGACTATAACCCTAGCCCTACACCCAATCACTAACCATAACTAACTGTAACTGTGTCCCTAAACCTAACTGTAATCTTAACACTTGCCTTAGCCTAAAATCCTTTTATAAGTATCCGTAATTCTAACCTTAGCCTAAACCCAATCCCTAACACTAACTTTAGCCCTAACACTAGTTTAAACCTCAATACCATACACTAGATTTAGAACTAAACCTAACTTTAGCACTAGCTCTAACTTCTGACCTTAAAGGGACACTGAACCCAAATTTTTTCTTTCGTGATTTAGATAGAGCATGACATTTTACGCAACTTTCTAATTTACTCCTATTATCAATTTTTCTTCGTTCTCTTGCTATCTTTATTTGAAAAAGAAGGCATCTAAGCTGTTTTCTTGGTTCAGGACTCTGGACAGCACTTTTTTATTGGTGGATTAATTTTTCCACCAATAAGCAAGAACAACCCAGGTTGCTCACCAAAAATGGGCCCGCATCTAAACTTACATTCTTGCATTTCAAATAAAGATACCAAGAGAATAAAGAAAATTTGATAATAGGAGTAAATTAGAAAGTTGCTTAAAATTTCACGCTCTATCTGAATCGCGAAAGAAAAAATTTGGGTTCAGTGTCCCTTTAACTATCCATTTACATTAATATTAAATTCATAGACAATGTATTTCCTTGTTGCTTTCATCAATAAACTATAGATATTTAAAGCTCCCCCTAAAGCGTTAAGTCAGCACAACACAGACAGTAATAAATGCAAATCAATAGATAATAAATAAAAAGTAATGTGATGTGGCTGTCAGAAGATGCTTAGATACAAGGTAATCACAGAGGTAAACAGTGTATTAATTTAACTGTGTTGGTTATGCAAAAATGGGGAATGTGTAATAAAGGGATTAGCTATATTTTAAAACAATAAAAATTATATTGTAGACTGTCCCTTTAAAGTCAACTCCACTCTCATACCACACAATCACTCATACAACACACACACACTCTCATACAACACACACAATCACTCATACAACACACACACTTTCATACAACACACACACTCATACAATATACTACAATCAATCTCATAATAGAAACACACAAACACACACTCTCATACAACACACACACTCTCATACAACACACACACTCTTATACAACAGACACACTCTCATACAACAGACACACTCTCATACAACAGACACACTCCCATACAACACACACACTCATACAACACACCACAATAACTCTCATAATACAAACTCACATACACTCTCTCATACAACACACACTCATTCAATGCACACATTCTCATACAACATACCACAATCACTCTCATAATGCAAACACACACACACTTTCATACAACACACACACTCTCATACAACACACCACAATTACTCATACAAAACACACACTCTCATACAACACACACACTCATAAAACACACACACTCACATACAACACACCAAAATCGCTCTCATAATGCAAACACACACGCACTCTCTCTCATAAAACACACACACACACCACAATGACTCTCATAATACAAACACACACAAACTCATACAACACACACACCACAATCACTCTCATAAAACAAACACACACACTCTTCTACAACACACACACACTCATACAACACATACACCCTCATACAACACAAAGACTCTCATACAATACACACCACAATCACTCTCATAATACAAACACACACCATCATACAACACACACATACCACAATGACTCTCATAATACAAACACACACCATCATACAATACACACAACCTCGTACAACACACACACACCGCAATCACTCTCATAATACAAACACACACCATCATACAACACACACACCACAATTACTCTCATAATACAAACACACACCATCATACAACACACACCACAATCACTCTCATAATACAAACACACACCATCATACAATACACACAACCTCATACAACACACACACCACAATCACTCTCATAATACACTCTTGGCCAATCCCCCAATAGAAACCAGCCCTTCATATAAAAAAGTTTTGGCACCCCTGGTCTGAATCCTTCCTTTTTTTCAACAATTAAGGAATTTAATCTTATTTAAATGTGTTCTTCCTTTAATATCACTCTTTGTACATCCCAGAAGAGCAGGTTTCATTTTATGGACCTGTTATAATGCTGAGATAGAACAGATTTATTTCATCAAAAAACTTACCCTAAAAGACACAAGATTCCAAAGATTAGCCAAGCGAGCAAGCCAGTATTATATTCAGTTCTTGTCACAATGTTCTGGCGACATATAGGGCATGAACAGGATACTGGGGTATCTTGGAACGAAGTCCCGATTACAACGGTGGAGTGTACTGGTGCAACAATAACTACAGGACACCAAAGGAGAAAAAATGAGTTCTTCTATAAAGTTATATAAACATTTTCTTACTAGAGTTTAATAACAACATGGCTTTGCTTATTAGAGCAGAGTATTAAGAGAACCCTAACAGACCAGATCTGAAATATTTATATTATTTGGCTCTTCTAGGGCCGGACTGGGAACAAAAAGTAGACCTGGAAGAACTGAAGACCAGTCCTTCAAATAAATCATGTTGGGTTAGCGCACATGAAGAATTAGTGTACTCTTGTTGGGTTAGCGCACATGAAGAATTAGTGTACTCTTGTTGGGTTAGCGCACATGAAGAATTAGTGTACTCTTGTTGGGTTTGCGCACATGAAGAATTAGTGTACTCTTGTTGGGTTAGCGCACATGAAGAATTGGTGTACTCTTGTTGGGTTAGCGCACATGAAGAATTAGTGTACTCTTGTTGGGTTTGCACACACAAGCGCACATTAGCACATATGTATTTACCTGCAGGTTGGGGGTTCATTCCATAAGGGGGTGGCGCCATGTAGCTTGCTCCCACTCCTGGGAGAAAAAAAAGGAAAACATCTTATCTATATGTCTGCTCTGGTATGATTCTGAGGGCAACTGGAGGTACCTATTACCCTTCTGTACCTTTAGTAGATTTAACAAGAAGAAAATATTGATTTATTTTTATATGAGGAACTGGATGGCAACTTAAATGGCCCTCAAGTGAAAGGAGGTCAGGGACCCTGTCATGCCCAGCTAGTAACATCACCAGAGATATCACAGGATTTGTTGCACTGCCACAGACTATCCCCAGCTTGACCCCCTAAACTGTTCAGCGGTTCCCCTCATGGGTGGGACATCTTAGGGACAGTCAATTCCAGAAGACCAGGGGTCATGGCCTAAGTACAATAAAGCAATAACCCTAACTGTTATCCCCTCACCATAAATAATATGGCCCAGCTAATTATTTGCATATTAATCCACAACCATCAATAGCCCCAGCAGTTTCCACTGAGTGCCCAAATGGTTAGCCCTGGGTCCTATACAACTTGACAATAAGCATTACATTTGTGCATACCTGGCTGTTGGGGTGGAGCTCCCATCCCTTGATCTTTTTCACCATACATGGTATATATCGCCTGAAAGAAACAAATGTTCTTATTACAGCATCACAAACATGGTTCTTATAATAATCTGAACATCGTAACACACAGTTACTTTTACCTTCTGAACTTTATGAATAATTGTGCTTGTAATATACACTAAATATACACTAAATATACACTAAATGTACACTAAATTATATACACTAAATATACACTAAATTATATACACTAAATTATATACACTAAATTATATACACTAAATATACACTAAATTATATACACTAAATATACACTAAATTATATACACTAAATATACACTAAATATACACTAAATTATATACACTAAATATATACTAAATATACACTAAATTATATACACTAAATATACACTAAATATACACTAAATTATATACACTAAATTATATACACTAAATATACACTAAATATACACTAAATATACACTAAATTATATACACTAAATTATATACACTAAATATACACTAAATTATATACACTAAATATACACTAAATATACACTAAATAATATACACTAAATATACACTAAATTATATACACTAAATTATATACACTAAATATACACTAAATATGCACTAAATATACACTAAATATACACTAAGTTATATACACTAAATATACACTAAATATACACTAAGTTATATACACTAAATTATATACACTAAATATACACTAAATATACACTAAATATGCACTAAATATACACTAAATATACACTAAGTTATATACACTAAATATACACTAAATTATATACACTAAATATACACTAAATATACACTAAATATGCACTAAATATACACTAAATATACACTAAGTTATATACACTAAATATACACTAAATATACACTAAGTTTTATATACACTAAATTATATACACTAAATATACACTAAAGTAAAAATTACATTTTTATGAATCAGACAGAGCAAACAGTTTAAAAAAATAACCCAACTTCCATTATTAAATTAGCTTCATTCTCTTGGTATTCTTATAGGAGCTCAGAAGTGTGCACGTGTGTCTTTAGCATTATACAGCCGCAGTGCTTGTAGCAAGGTTATACATTTTGCAACAAAGGAAACCTAGAGAAAAAAGCATACTGTTTTATTTTTTAAAATGCATAATCTATCTGAATCATGAGCATTAAAGGGACATGAAACCCACATATTTCTTTCATGATTCAGATAGATCATGCAATTTTATAAAACTTTCCAAATTACTTCTATTATATCATTTGTTTCATTCTCTTGGTATCATTTGTTGAAAAGCATACCTAGGTAGGCTAAGGAGCTGCTGATTGGTGGCTGCACATATATACCTTGTGTTATTAGCTGGCCAATGTGCACTGCTGTTTCTTTAACAAAGGTTAACAATAGAATGAAGCAAATTTTATCAAATAAGTTAATTGGACATTTGTTTATAATTGTATACTCTAAATCACGCAAGAAAATTGTTGGGTTTTATGTCCCTTTAAAGTAAAGCCTAGGAGAGTTTAGGAGCGTGCACGTGTCTTTAGCCATAGTTGCAAGCACTCCTGCCATAGACTGCTAAAGATACGTGCACTCTCTTGAGCTCCTATCAGCCTACTTAGCATTATTCTTCAACAAAGGTTGACAAGTCATCAAAACAAATTTAATGATAGAAGTAAATTGGAAATCTTTTCAAAATTGAAAGTTTTATGTGAAGCATTAAAGATTAATTTTTGACTTTACTGACTCTTTAATGTTGACTTTAGTGTCCAATTAAGCTGAATGAATCAGCCTGTGATTGCAGACTTAGGGCAAGATTACATATGCAGTGTCACCCGCAAAAACCGGCAACACTGGTGTTTAGTCCGGTATTGCTATCACATATATGGCAAAAATTTTTTTTTTTTTGTAATTTTAGATTTATTTTATTTAATCTTACGCCTAGATTTAGAGTTCTGCGTTAGCCGTCAAAACCAGTGTTAGGGGGTCCTAACGCTGGTTTTGGCCGCCCGCCGGTTCATAAAGCTCTTAACTAATGTGCTCTAAAGTACACTAACACCCATAAACTACCTATGTACCCCTAAACCGAGGCCCCCCCACATCGCCGCCACTCTATTAAATTTTCTTAACCCCAAATCTGCCGACCGGACCTCACCGCTACTCTAATAAATGTATTAACCCCTAAAGCTAAGTCTAACCCTAACACCCCCCTAAGTTAAATATAATTTAAATCTAACGAAATAAAATAAATCTTAATAAATAAAGTATTCCTATTTAAAACTAAATACTTACCTGTAAAATAAACCCTAATATAGCTACAATATAAATAATAATTATATTGTAGCTATTTTAGGATTAATATTTATTTTACAGGCAACTTTGTATTTATTTTAACCAGGTACAATAGCTATTAAATAGTTAATAACTATTTAATAGTTACCTAGTTAAAATAATTACAAAATTACCTGTAAAATAAATCCTAACCTAAGTTACAATTAAACCTAACACTACACTATCAATAAATTAATTAAATAAACTATCTACAATTATCTACAATTAAATCAACTAAACTAAATTACAAAAAAAACAAACACTAAATTACAACAAAACCCCCACTAAATTACAAAAAATAAAAAAAGATTACAAGAATTTTAAACTAATTACACCTACTCTAAGCCCCCTAAAAAAATAACAAAGCCCCCCAAAATAAAAAAATGCCCTACCCTATTCTAAAATAAATATTTTACAGCTCTTTTACCTTACCAGCCCTTAAAAGTGCCTTTTGCGGGGCATGCTCCAAAGAATTCTGCTCTTTTGCCTGTAAAAAAACATACAATACCCCCCTAACATTACAACCCACCACCCACATACCCCTAATCTAACCCAACCCCCCCTTAAAAAACCTAACACTAAGCCCCTGAAGATCTTCCTACCTTGTCTTCACCATGCCGGGTATCACCGATCTGTCCAGAAGAGGGTCCGAAGTCTTCATCCTATCCGGCAAGAAGAGGTCCAGAAGAGGCTCCGAAGTCTTCATCCTATCCGGCAAGAAGAGGAGATCTTCTAGCAAACATCTTGATCCAAGCGGCATCTTCTATCTTCTTCCATCCGACGCGGAGCAGGACCATCTTGAAGCAGCCGACACGGATCCATCCTCTTCTAACGACGTCCGAATGAAGGTTCCTTTAAATGACGTCATCCAAGATGGCGTCCCTCGAATTCCGATTGGCTGATAGGATTCTATTAGCCAATTGGAATTAAGGTAGGAAAAATCTGATTTGGACTGATTGAATCAGCCAATCAGATTCAAGATCAATCGGATTGGCTGATCCAATCAGCCAATCAGATTGAGCTCGCATTCTATTGCATGTTCCGATTAGTCAATAGAATGTGAGCTCAATCTGATTGGCTGATTGGATCAGCCAATCCGATTGAACTTGAATCTGATTGGCTGATTCCATAAGCCAATCAGATTTTTCCTACCTTAATTCTGATTGGCTGATAGAATCCTATCAGCCAATCGGAATTCGAGGGACGCCATCTTGGATGACGTCATTTAAAGGAACCTTCATTTGGACTTAGGACGTTGTTAGAAGAGGATGGATCCGCGTCGGCTGCTTCAAGATGGTCCCGCTCTGCGCCGGATGGAAGAAGATAGAAGATGTCGCTTGGATGAAGATGTTTGCCGGTCCGGATCCCCTCTTCTTGCCGGATAGGATGAAGACTTCGGAGCCTCTTCTGGACCTCTTCTTGCCGGATAGGATGAAGACTTCGGACCCTCTTCTGGACGGATCAGTGATACCCGGCGTGGTGAAGACAAGGTAGGAAGATCTTCAGGGGCTTAGTGTTAGGTTTTTTAAGGGGGGGTTGGGTTAGATTAGGGGTATGTGGGTGGTGGGTTGTAATGTTGGGGGGTATTGTATGTTTTTTTTACAGGCAAAAGAGCAGAATTCTTTGGGGTATGACCCGTAAAAGGCCCTTTTAAGGGCTGGTAAGGTAAAAGAGCTGTAAAATATTTATTTTAGAATAGGGTAGGGCATTTTTTTATTTTGGGGGGCTTTGTTATTTTTTTAGGGGGCTTAGAGTAGGTGTAATTAGTTTAAAATTCTTGTAATGTTTTTTTTTGTAATTTAGTGTTTGTTTTTTTTGTAATTTAGTTTAGTTGATTTAATTGTAGACAATTGTAGATAGTTTATTTAATTGATTTATTTTACAGGTAAGTATTTAGTTTTAAATAGGAATACTTTACTTAATAAGAATTATTTTATTTCGTTAGAATAAAATTATATTTAACTTAGGGGGGTGTTAGTGTTAGGGTTAGACTTAGCTTTAGGGGTTAATACATTTATTAGAGTAGCGGTGATGTCCGGTCAGCAGATTAGGGGTTAATAATTGTAGGTAGGTGGCGGCAACGTTGGGGGCGGCAGATTAGGGGTTAATAAATATAATATAGGGGTCAGCAGTGTTAGGGGCAGCAGATTAGGGGTACATAGGGATAACGTAGGTTGCGGCGGTGTACGGAGCGGCAGATTAGTGGTTAAAAATAATATGCAGGGGTCAGCGATAGCGTGGTCAGCAGATTAGGGTTTAATAAGTGTAAAGTTAGGGGTGTTTAGACTCGGGGTTCACGTTAGGGTGTTAGGTGCAGACTTAGGAAGTGTTTCCCCATAGGAAACAATAGGGCTGTGTTAGGAGCTGAACGCTGCTTTTTTGCAGGCGTTAGGTTTTTTTTCAGCTCAAACGGCCCCATTGTTTCCTATGGGGGAATCGTGCACGAGCACGTTTTTGAAGCTGGCCACGTCCGTAAGCAACACTGGTATTTAGAGTTGCAGTGGTAAATATGCCTGTACGCTCCCTTTTTGGAGCCTAACGCAGCCCTTCAGAGAACTCTAAATACCAGCGTTATTTAAAAGGTGCGGGGGGAAAAAAGCACCCCTTTGGCCGCAAAACTCTAAATCTAGGCGTTAGTTTTTTATATTTTTAAGTAATGTTAGGTATTTTATTTTAATTGTAACTTAGTATTTTTTTATTTTATGTAATTGTTGTTAATTTAGGGGGTGTTAGGTTAGGGGGCTTAGTAATTAAATTAGTTATTTGTAATGTGGGGGGGTGGCGGTTTAGGGGTTAATAGGTTAATTAGTTACTTTTCAATGTGAGTTTAGGGGTTAATACTTTAATTAGGTAGATTGCGTTAATTAGACATATTGCGTTGTGGGGGGTTGGAGGTTTAGGGTTAATACTTTTATTATTAGTTGCGATGTGGGGGGATTGCGGATATAGGGGTTTTGACTTGCCGGGTTAATTTTTGGGAGGTGGGTTAGACTGTTACATGCGATTTAACTGCCGTAAGTCACTGGCGACTCCAGAAATGTGTATTTCTGCACATTTCTAGACATCGCTAGTTTATGAACTGCCGATGGGGTTTATGTGATTCCCCTATGTGGGAGGTGAATTTACGGGCAACGCGGGTTTCAGCAGTTGTGCTGAAGCCTACGCCGTATATGTAATTTTGCCCTTAGATAGAGCAATTGCTGCTAAAGAGAGCTAAAAACTGACTTGAGATGGTCAAGTAGCAAATGCGCAGGATTGTCATGCCTGTTGTTATTTTCAAGATTCACTTCAAAACAGATAACAAAGAAAAATTGTCCTGTTATAGTAAAAGTGTTTGGGAGATTAACTTGAAATTAAATAATTACTTAAAATCAGTTCGATTTTAGTTCCTAAATTAGATTGTATAATTATTGTATAATTATTTATGCAAATATTTGTTAATTACCATGGCCGGTACTTTTTTCCAATAAAGGTGGCACCCCTAGACATGTGATATATTATCTAAGTTATCACAAGCATCAATGTCAAATGTCAGAATATATAAATATCCTCTCTGCATTCATATGGATAAAAAAAAGATATAAGATTTCCTCCCATTGCACAATAACTTCCTTAAGAGACTGTCCGTGTTAAATTGTAGTTTCCAGCGTGCCATTATGTAACTATATTTATATTCAGTATCATATAAAACACCAATGGATTCTAACTAAGATAACTAAGTTTTCACGTGCGCTAACCTGACACTGCGGTAGACCTAAAATGCGAAACACAAAGCGCCTTATGCATATTTTACATTCTTATGTTCTTCACATAGATTTTTTTTTTATTATTATTATGTTTTTATTTCTATATATATAAAATAATGGTAATGTAAAATACATATCTATATCTATGTATCTATAGGAATAGATATACAGGTATAGGTATATATATATATATATATATATATATATATATATATATATATGTTTGTGTGTATTTACCATAAAAAGAACAAATTCCTTTATGTGAAGAACTTTGGAATGTGAAATATTAATAACTGCTGTCATACGGTGTAAGGTTTTTTTATTCTACACTTTTTATTGAAATCTATGGGGTAAATGCGTTAAGGCGGTTGCGATATTCGAAGTCCTTAAGTTAGCACTTCGGGATTTGCTTGTGCACAAACTTTTTACTTTCAAATTTTTTCACTTTTCAAGCATAATACATGCAAAAAGCCTACTTCTATCAAAGTTTGCGCTCGAGCGGAAGTGCTAAATACCGCTCCACTTGTAATGTAACCCAAAGTTAGACCTAAATGGGTTGCTGATTTCCTTGTTGGAAAGAAAAATGTTTATAAGTCTTGGCTATCTGATTATATGATGTCACATTAATATATTAAAGGGAAGATCAAGACAAAGGGTGCGTATCCTACATATAGATAACACATGTTCATTTAGGGTCCGTGCCCTGTCTATCAAATGGCTACATTAAATGAACATATAAACACATTTTGTATTGCTTCATTTACTCATTTAGTTAATGAAGGAATTACAGACAAACAGCTAGATTACGAGTTTTGCGTAATGATTGAAAGCAGCATTATGGCCCATAACGCTGCTTTTTCCCTAACGCTTCTATTACAAGTGTTTTCGGTATAGCTGTACCGCACACCTTTTAGTCTGTTATGCAACGTCAGTACCACACTTTTAAAAAAGTCTTTTTTTTATGGGACTCCCATAGTGCCGGTATTACGAGTTTGCCTGGGAGGCCAAAAAGTGAGCGGTACACTCTATAACCACAAGATCCGTAGCGCCATCTAAAGTCAGTAGTTATGAGTTATACGTTACAAAGCTGTAACATAAAACTCATAACTAAACTGTCACAAAGTACACTAACACCCATAAACTACCTATTAACCCCTAAACCGAGGCCCTCCCGCATCTCAAACACTATAATAAATGTATTAACCCCATAATCTGCCGCCACTATTAAAATGTATTAACCCCTATTCCGCCGCTCCCCAACATATTAAAATTATTAACCCCTAAACCGCCGTCCTCCCGCATCGCAAACACTATTTAAATATTAATAACCCCTAATCTGCCGTCCACCCACACTGCCGCTATAATAAACCTAATAATCCCTAAACCGAAAGCCCCCACAACAAGATATACTAAAATAAACTATTATCCCCTAAACCGAAAGCCCACCACAACGAAATATACTATAATAAACCTATTAACCCCTAAACCTAATGACCCCCTTACTTTATAATAAAATTACAATTTCCCTATTTTAATTTCAATTAAAAATTTACTGTCAAATTGAATAAATTAATTTTAAACTAACAATTAAACTATTAGAATTATTAAACTAAAATTAAACTAACTACCAATTAAATTAAACTAAACAACACATTAAAAAAATCCTAATACTACTCTAATAATTACAAAAAGTATCTAATTACCAAAAAAAATTAACTAAATTACAAAAAAAAGAAAACACTTAA
The DNA here is from genome assembly GCF_027579735.1 of Bombina bombina. Classification (NCBI taxonomy): domain Eukaryota; kingdom Metazoa; phylum Chordata; class Amphibia; order Anura; family Bombinatoridae; genus Bombina; species Bombina bombina. The sequence goes on from NC_069509.1 coordinate 185,349,739, forward strand.
TTATGAAAAATAAGAAACAAAATTATGAAAAATAAGAAAAGAAAAAAATTTGTTTCTTATATTTTGTAATTTAGTGTTTTGTTTTTTTATGTAATGTTAGGTTTTAGTGTAAGGCAGGTTAGGTTTTATTTTACAGGTAAGTTTGTATTTATTTTAACTAGGTAGTTAGTAAATAGTTAATAACTATTTACTAACTAGTCTACCTAGTTAAAATAAATACAAACTTGCCTGTGAAATAAAAATAAAACCTAAGCTAGCTACAATGTAACTATTAGTAATATTGTAGATAGCTTATGTATTATTTTACAGGTAAGTTTGTATTTATTTTAAAATAGTTATTATTTAGTTAATAATTGTAACTTTAGTTTAACTGTATTTTAATTATGTTAAAGTTAGGGGGGTTAGGTTTCGGGTTAGGTTTAGGGGTTAATATAGTTTAAATCAGCTTGTTGCAATGTGAGGGGGTCTGGTGGTTTAGTGGTTAATGGTTTTAGTTAATAATTGTAAATTTAATTTAGCTATATTTTTATTATGTTAAAGTTAGTGGGTGTTAGGGTTAGGTTTAGGGTTACGTTAGGGTTAGGGTTACATTAGGGTTACGTTAGGGTTAGGTTTAGGGGTTAATGGATTTATTTAGTGGTAGTGATGTGGGAGGCCAGAGGTTTAGGGGTTAATAACTTTAGTATAGTGGCGGCAACATTGGGAGTGGCAGATTAGGGGTTAATAACATTATTTATGTGGCGGCGATGTTGAGGGCGGCAGATTAGGGGTTAATAACTATAGACAGATGTTGGCGATGTTGGGGGCAGCAGATTAGGGGTGTTTAGACGTGGGGTTTATGTTAGGGTGTTAGGTTTAAACGTAACCTTTTATTTCCCCATAGACATCAATGAGGCTGCGTTACTGAGCTTTTTTTATCTCAGGTGTTAGACTTTTTTTTTGCCGGCTCTCCTCATTGATGTCTATGGGGAAATCGTGCACGAGCACGTCAAAGCAGCGCTTGTATTTGGGTGCGGTATGGAGCTCAACGCAACCATATCGCCCGTGCAAGCCTGCTTTTTTAAAACTTGTAATACCAGCGCTATAAGGAGGTGAAATAAAGCCGCTTTTGTGGCGGTCGTTAAAATCCCTATAGCGCTCAAAACTCGTAATCTAGCTGAAAATTATTTAAAATTTGTTTATTGTTTTACAAATGATTAATAATATTTTTTTAATGTGAAATAGACTAATCTCTGATTGCAGAGCACTCTAATTTATGCATCAGTTTGTTACAACAATATTTTACAATATTAAAAAGAATTTTGTGGTCCCAGCATCTCCCTTTAATTATGAATAGTCAAAAGACGTTTTGGATTTTGCCTGCTCTTCCTATTATTAGCCTTTGTAAAAATGTGTTTTCTCTTCCCCATGAGGATTTGGAGCTCATCCTGCAGTCATCAGATCTCTGAACTTGTAACATGTTTCATAGTGATTAGTTGATCAAAACCGGAGTTTATTTATACCTGTCCCTTACTGACAACAGCAGAGGAGATAAGATAAGCACACTCAGGATGCTTTCCAAGGGATATGTCCCTGTACTGCAATTAAATAACAAATTTTTTCTTGATTCAGATAGAGCGGCAAATTTAAGCAACTTTCTAATTTACTCCTATTATCCATTTTTCTTAGTTCTCTTGGTATCTTTATTTGAAAAGTAGTTATAAAAGCTTAGGAGCCAGCCCATTTTTTGTTCAGCACCTGGGTAGAGCTTGCTGATTGGCTGGCTCCTAAGCTTACATTACTGCTTTTTCAAATAAAGATACAGAGAGAATGAAGAAAATGGATAATATGAGTAAATTAGAGAGTTGCTTAAAATTGCTGTTCTATCTGAATCATGAAAGAAAAATGTGGGTTTAATATAATATCCCTTTAACACAGCAGCAAAATAATTTGTTCAAACAATCCCTAGTTTTATGTAACTTGGATTCCTACAGGCCCAGAGCTAAAGTGCATCCAGTTTTACTTGCTTCTAATGTGCTCGTGTTGTTGCAATATTTTATTGTATGTGCAGCAAAATGAGGACAAATGTTTTTTTATATTTAATACCTCGTTTTGGAATTGCACAATTAGGGTGTGTGACTGTGTAAACCGAGATAGTGTTATCTGCTATAAAACTAGAAGGGCCAGAGTGGGAATAACAAACAGCCTTGGAAAATTTGGAGACCAGTCCTATTTTCTGCTGACTCAGTATAATGCACACACCCTATATTTCTCAAAGAAGATTACTGGGACACTCCTTCCCCAATATTTTATATCAGAATTATATTATATTATTTAGTATTACAAAAAGTGCCACATTGTGGATATATAGTCACCCTCTAACCCAATTGCATCCATTAATCACCCATCTAGACTGTAGTTTTGCAGCCCCAGCTGCTGCAGCCCACTGGGAAATCTCCTGGTATCCCGGTAGGCTAATCCGGCCTTGAAAACTAGCGTTAGTAATTGCCATCTACAAAATGTGTGTCTTTCTGGAAAACAACACTTCCCAGTATCAGGATTGTAACTAAGCTGAGCTGGGCCCCAGGGCAAAGGCTGTTACAGGGCCCCTCATTTCAACAGTGCCATTGTTGGTGGTTTCAATCAGCAGTATCTGAGCTGGAAGACAGGCAGAGGAGCAGTGTCTCTGTGATTGTAAATCGTCTCTTGGTTATTCCTCATCAGAAGATACCTTTCTTTTGCAAAACTGTTATCATTTCTCTGACTAGGTCCCTTTAAACAATAGACACAGAATGCAAGACAGGGGTAAAATGAAATATATGTTACACAGAACAAGGTTGTTAACCTAATTTGGGTGCATGCCAAAAAAACACAAATGTTCTTAAAGGGACACTGAACCCAAATTTTTTCTTTTGTAATTCAGAAAGAGCATGCAATTTTAAGCAACTTTCTAATTTACTCCTATTATCAATTTTTCTTCGTTCTCTTGCTATCATTATTTGAAAAAGAAGGTATCTAAGCTTTTTTTTGGTTTCAGTACTCTGGACATCACTTTTTTATTGGTGGATGAATTTATCCACCAATCAACAAGGACAACCCAGGTTGTTCACCAAAAATGGGCCGGCATTTAAACTTACATTCTTGCATTTCAAATAAAGATACCAAGAGAATGAAGAAAATGTGATAATAGGAGTAAATTTGAAAGTTGCTTAAAATTTCAAGCTCAATCTGAATCACGAAAGAAATTTTTTGGGTACAGTGTCCCTTTAATTGTCAGTTTTGTAAATTATATTACACATATAAATGTAGGTTACATGAAATTAATAGGAAATGTGTAAAGGTTGTTCTTGGATTCTGCAGTATATTTTATCTTGAGAACACAGACTTATTCAGTCATTCCTCCTTTTTATAGAGAACAACATTTAAGATATACCCGATGCTGACAGCCAAATGTTAGGATCTGGCCATGCCCTATAAGAAGACCTTTTGTCTACAGCAGCATACGGAAATGCCATAATCATAAAAGCACAGACACAGATCATAAAAAGCAGATAGGAAGCCTCAGTGTTTCCTTTAAGTTCAGCCTTAAAGGAAACTAAAAATCTAAATAAATGCTAGATCGTTTGATATATTAAAAGCAAAAATAGCCTGAGAATAAAATGCCCATGTATGTTTTAAAATTATATTAGTTATTTAAATATTACAAAAAATTTGTGTAAAATGTTAGTGTTTAAAAAGCAATTAGCATCACCATGTTGAAACCTAGGTTTCCCTTTCTGCTTTGGCCAATATTAAAATATATTGCAATTTTTTTTCTTTTTTTACTACAAATAATAATTCAGATTTTTTTAGTACAATTTTAAGGTGTTTGATGTTCATTTAAAGGGACAATAAGCTCAAAATTGATTTAACTGGAAATAGTTTACTTTGTCATGTGCTTTTATTACATTTTGCCCAGGCTTCCTGTCATTTAAGGATGACAACTGTTTTTCCTCTTGTTTATTCCTCATCTTGTCTCCTTTGCTATGGTCATATAGGAACATATATAAATGAACACCTGCCTTGATCAAGCAATAACTCTTTAGCATATTGCAGGGTCGGGATACTAGATCCTGCAATATGAAACCCCTGGAGCAGTTTAAAAAGCTTTCAGAGATTAAGTACAGGAAAAGCAAGTTAACATTCAAATACATTGCAATCATTTTATGACTGGTTTCATGTCACGTTACAGGGTCTTTTTACGTGATTTTAACGTTTCTTTTTTTCTTCTTCATAAAACTAATATTAGTTCACATCTGACTGCATTGAATATGTCTTAACACTTTAAAGGGACATAAAACCCAACATTTTATTTTATGATTCAGATAGAACATACAGTTTTAAACAACTTTCTAATTAACTTCTATTATGTAATTTGCTTTGTACCCCTGGTATCCTTTGAGGAAGGAATAGCAATGCACTACTGAGAGCTAGCTGAACACATCAGGTGAGCCAATACCAAAAGGCATATATGTGCATCGGCCAATCAGCAGCTAGCTCCCAGTAGTGCATTGTTGTTCCTGAGCCTTCCTACTTATGTATGCTTTTCAATAAAGGGTAACAAGAGAATAAAGCAAATTACACAATAGAAGTAAATTGAAAAAAGTTATTTAACACTGCATTCTCTGTTTGGAAAAAAACTAAAATGTTGTGTTTCACATCCCTTTAAGTGTATAATAGAATGACAGTGCAAAAAGCCAGGGGCTACATCCATACCTGTTGGTCCTGGGGTTTTATAGTACATTTCTAGACAATATACATTAGACATGTTTCTAGTGGCTACTAAATTAGTTCTTTCATCAGAAATGTTTTTGCTCAGGCTATGGGGCCTATTTATTATGGTGCGAGCAGACATGATCCGATATGGCGGATCATGTCCACTGCACATTGATAAATGCAGACAGCATACACTCTCGGCATTTATCATTGCACCAGCAGTTCTTGTTAACTGCTGGTGCAATGCCGCCCCCTGCAGATTCGCGGCCAATCGGCCACTAGCAGGGGGTGTCAATCGACCCGATCATATTCGATCGGGTTGATTTCTGTCCACCGCCGCCTCAGAGCAGGCAGACAGGTTATGGAGCTGCGGTCTTTATACCGCTGCTTCATAACTTGATAAATATGGAGCTTGATAAATATACCCCTATGTCTTTTGCTCCCAATAAATGCTGATAAATGTAATAGTGGATAGATGAATGATAATCGACCACAAAGCTTCTAATTGTCTGTATAAGAGCAGATACCAGCCTAGGGTGGAATATCTCTAATTGCTATCTTACATTTGTAATCTGTGAAGTAGATAGAAAATGGTAGGACAGTTTTTTTTTTCTTTACACCAACACCCTGGACTCAAAAGAATTATTGCCTGTATCTAAAAAACTATAATATTGCCTATTTTTTTTAAGATAGTGGTACTGCTGGTTTTCTTTTGTTCCGTAGTTCCATGCTCATATCACTTTTTTAAATTGGTTCCTTTAGAAAACAACAATACATTAAACTATATATTTACAATAAAGACGCATCAGTTTAGAAATGTTTGTTAATGATATAAATTCCATAACATGCTATAACTTTTATTTTCATTTTTACCATTAATGATATAAATTCCATAACATGCTATAACTTTTTTACGCTGTGACTGTACATCTTTAAATAATGTTTGTAAAAACATCAGAGACTCTGGTTCCAAGATTAGAATAAACATCACAGAAATGGGTTGTGTCAAAATGGGCACAAATACAACTCCAAGTAGTCACCTGTGTAACAGACCTGCTACCAAGGACTATGCTGTCTCTTGTCTGTTGTCGCTGATTCCCTGTGTCCCTTAGATACTTGCAGAGAACAGCCCTTAAAGCTCTGTATACTGATTACTCTAAATTTCCCTCAATAGAACAGACAAGACTGTGTCTTATTGAGTTTAAGTAGAAAACAAACTTTATTCACAACAGCACAATTTGAATAAAAAGAGTTTAGCAACCAACACTCAGCTCCCCACTGGTCCTCGTCCCACAATCCCTGCTGTCTTGGTTTCCTTCAGTAAAAATATATTTAAAAAAACATGGCAGTTGCAGTCAGCAACAAAGGAGCAGTTATCACATAAACATTAACATACTGTATAACAAGGAACTAAGTTGAACAGAGTCTCTGGTAGGTAAACCCATGACATTACCCCCTCCCCATCTGTAGAAGACAATCCGGGGTTGCCCAGATGGGTAAATCCGTGATTGGCTGGCACATTAATGATCTTCTTGTCTGGATATTCCATCTGCATCGCTTGTCTACTTCTTTTCTCTTTCTCCTTCCTCCTTATCTATGTTTTTTCTTCTCTTCCTCTCATGCGTTTTTTCTCCAATTCCCGACACCTCCTCTATTATCTTTTTTCTTCCCGTATTCTCTGCTTCTCTAGTTTTCTGTTTTTTATAAATTCTGACTATGGTGTTGTTCTTTTTGCAATAAGCTCCTTTTTGGAAATCTTTTGGAAGGGAGCAGATTTAACCACAGCAGGATACTCCTGACTCAGTTTGTCTACTGCATCCACTGCAAAGCTGGAGTTGTGAGCCTTTCCCCATTTTTTATCATCTTCGTTCCTCCATATAAACTTTTTATACTCATAGTGGGTCCTCTGTTTTCTGCCATCTTCCATTCTGTACCTTTGTCTATCTTGATCTTTATCTCTAAACCTTCTGTCGTCTCTTTGTTCTTTATCTCTGTCATTCTGTAGTTTTTCTTTGAGTTCTTTTTCAATGATTTTCTTTTGCTGAACCAGAGAGACTTTGTGGTAATTTCCATACTCCTGTGGAGGCCATTGGGTAGTATCATTGTTGGAGGCTCTGTAATAATCCTCAGGGTAACTTATACAGTTCACTTTTTTTGGCACATTGGGGCTAGGGTTGTACCGGGGACTAATTTTACTAGATTTGGAGTGGAGCAGGGGACAATTCCGTTGGATATGCCCGGGCTTGTGGCAGTGAAAGCAAGATTGCCAAGCTGGGGTGCTCTGAGGGGGAAAGCTGGGGATCCAGTTGTAATGTCCCAGAGGTGGTCTGTGTGGGATTCCTGGGTACAAGGGTCTAGCCCATTTTTGGGGTTGCCGGACATCCACAAATGTATCCGCTAACAGCGTGGCCTCCTCCAGAGTAACTGGCTCCTTATCCCGCATCTAGTCTCTTACTTCCACAGCAACAAGCTGAAAATATAGTTCCAATAAAAATTGTTGCAGCACCACTTCAAAGGTGGTCACCTTTCACCCCTGTAACCAGCTCTGGGCTGCTCTGTCCATCCTGTGTGCCCATTCTGTGTGGGAATATTTAGCCAACATGCGGTCATCCCTGAAGCACCGTCGGTATGTATTTGGGGTGATGGCATACCGGGCCAGGAGATGTTTCTTTACTTCCTTATAGTTTCTGCTGTGATCTTCTGGTATGGCCAGGTATGCCTCAGCTGCCCTGCCGGTTAGTTTGCCAACTAGTAAAGGCACCCACTTTATGCTGCTGGTTGACCCAGTGCTTCTTGTTGACCGTCTGTCCTTTAAACTGTTGTTGAGTGCATTAGCCTTGTGGATGTCTAGCTCTTCCACAATTTCATTCTCTGCAGCCTCCATATCCCGGTTGATTATCTCGATTGAGGGGTTAGTACCATAGAACATCAAACGCTCTTGCACTTTCCGTGAAAGTTCATCCTGCCCAGTTGCAAGCACTGATGACCCGAAGTTGCTCATGCCTGGGCTTGACTCTCCCTCCTGCTCTGATTCCATCAGAGCGGCGATTAACTCTGGTTTATTAAGCCCTGTCGGGTCTTGTCCTTTCTGAGTCATCAGTTCTCGTAGGGCGATGACCGTCAGTTGCTGAAAGTTCCCTGACATCCTGTTTGTGCTGGGACTTTGCTGTAAGGAGGATCCCACTTCTTGACACCAATGTGACAGACCTGCTACCAAGGACTGTGCTGTCTCTTGTCTGTTGTCGCTGATTCCCTGTGTCCCTTAGATACTTGCAGAGAACAGCCCTTAAAAGCTATGTATACTGATTACTCTAAATTTCCCTCAATAGAACAGACAAGACTGTGTCTTATTGAGTTTAAGCAGAAAACACACTTTATTCACAACAGCAAAATTTTAATAAAATGGGTTAAACAACCACTCAGCTCCCCACTGGTCCTCTTCCCACAATCCCTGCTGTCTTGGTTTCCTTCAGTAAAAATAAATAAAAAAAAAAAACATGGCAGTTGCAGTCAGCAACAATGGAACAGTTATCACATAAACATTAACATACTGTATAACAAGGAACTAAGTTGAACAGAGTCTCTGGAATGTAAACCCGTGACAACCGGTAATGCTGAGCTTTATGGGGAGACCATAAACTTTCACTCTCCAATTAAAATCACCATACACACAGCAACAGTAAATATTTGCCAAGAGAATATAAACACAGATTATACATTGCCCATGTATAAAAGAATTTAATGTTTATAATATATATATATTTCCACCTGTATAAGCACCAGTCTAAAAAAACAAGGATCTAGATTTATTGATACTCATGAGAATGTTGCTGGGCTCATGAGAAACATGGTAATTAATTTAATTTGCAATGTTGAAGCAAATTTTTTGTACCCAATATATACATTTCACAAATGTTTTTATTGAATCTATGTCATTGTATATCAATCATATTCTGTTTAGAACAATATATTTGATAAAATAATCAAAAGCCTTATTTAATATAATGAAAAATAGTGTGAGAATCTGACTTCTTTGTGTAATAAGACATTTTATTTTAAATGATCTTTCAGCGTTTACACTGAAGCCACAGGGTCTGGATTTCAATCTATTAGGTTTACTGCATAAAAACAATGTAGAACCAATAGGAGTATGTTTTTTCTTAATCCATTCAATTACATAATTAGAGTAATCAAATGTATTAGATGGATTGCTTGGATTACAAAACAGTTCACCAGCAACATCTAGTTAAACTCATGAAAAACAACAAAAAACTTAACACAGGTTTACCACAGCTGTTCAATAGCTTTGAATAATATTATAGATTTAAGACACTTGCTACGGTAAAATAAAATTCTCTACTTTTATAAAGTATTTTGTTTTAAAAAAAATTAAACAAATGAGGATACAGCTGGTAAACTCAGAAGCATACCTACATGTGTATTCTCCATTGTCACTTGCATCTGGGGCTGCATAGAAGTGGGCCAGGGGTGCAACTTTGATTATGTGTTTAACCCTCCTAAAGGAGGGAACAGTGCCAATATTTTGAATGCTATTTTAGTTTAAACTAAACACTGTATTATGATGTTTTTTTAAAGAAAAAGATAACTAATATGGTTTTCAAGAAAAGTACCACATGCAGTTAAGAAACAAAAAGTCTATAAAAAATTCAAACACACTTGTTCAGAAGAGGATAGGGAAAAATGGAGAATCTAACAAAAAATGACAAAGCAGTTAATCAGAAAAGCTAAAGCTGATGCAGAAGAGAAAATAGCAGAATCAGTAAAAAATGGAGACAAAGAGGCCTATGTATCAAAGGTCTTGCAGACCTGATCCGACAGTGCGGATCAGGTCCGCAAGACCTCACTGAATGCGGAGAACAATACGCTCTCTGTATTCAGCATTGCACCAGCAGCTCACAAGAGCTGCTGGTGCAATGCCACCCCCTGCAGACTCGTGGCCGCCAGCAAGGAGGTGTCAATCAACCCAATCGTACTCGATCGGTTTGAATTGTGGCGATGTCTGTCCACCTGCTCAGAGCAGGCGGACAGGCTTATGAAGAAACGGTCATAACTGCTTTCATAACTGCTGTTTCTGGCGAGTCTGAAGACTGTCTATTGCAATAATGTTAGGACTAAAAAGAAATAGGCAGCTAAGGGGTTACTATAGCACTCACTCTCACTCAAAAAAAGTCAAAAAAATGTAATAAAATACATACTTTATTATTTATGTTTAAAATCTGGGATAAAAATCCCTAGGAACCTATAGGTCGACCATTCACTCCAGCCACCTGACGCCGATGTATCCAGTTCTCGGCCAGGAAACAGAAGAGTGTTTGGCGGCCATATCTTAATTTTAGTTTAATACATGGTTGTGGGTAATTTAAAGGTTCCTAGGGATTTTTATCCCAGATTTTAAACATAAATAATAAAGTATGTATTTTATTACATTTTTTTTACTTTTTTTGAGTGAGAGTGAGTGCTATAGTAACCCCTTAGCTGCCTATTTCTTTTTAGTCCTATAGTTATTTTACAAGGGGTAGCACCGGAATTTATTCTACATTCCAGTCTCACCTAGTTTATGGTGTAGTGCCAGTTTTTCTTTTTTTGTTCTAATATTGCAATAATGTGTCACTTGCAATAATTAAACATTTTATTTGTTGTTGAAATGTCAAGTTTAATGGTCCTTTAAGGGATGTTACTTTAAATGATAATTTGGGTAGTACTTCTCTTTTTATAGAGATAGAGGTTTCAGGGGCTTTATAAAAAAATAAAAGTAAATAAGTATATGGGTCAAGATAATATTCATCAACGGGTTCTATGAGAACTATGATATGTGATAGCTACTGCATTAGCTTATTTATTTAATCAGTCACTGTTAACAGGAGTTGTAACAAAAGACTGGAAAATTGGTAATGTAATCCCTCTTCATAAAAAGGGTAGTAGGGAAGATTCTGCTAACTAATAGGCCAGTCAGTTTGAACTCATTTGCAGATATATCAATGGAAACTCTTTTAAAGGAAAAACTTGTGTCTTACCTTCAGACAAACAACTTTGAAGACAAAGGACAGTATGGTTTCACTGATGGAAGATCATGTCAGACTTATCTAATTGATTGTTTGACAATGTAACTAAATTAAGAGACCTGGGAGGAGCCATAAATGTAGTGTATCAAGACTTAAGCAAAGTATTTGACACTGTCCAATTCACAAAATATATTGCTTTGGAGTAGATTGTTAAGTGGGTAGAATGCTGGAAGGCAGAGGGTTTCAATTAATGGAGAACATTTAAATGAGGGGTTAGTTACTAGTGGTGTTCCCCAAGGGTTAGTTCTTGGGTCTGTTTTGTCTAACATGTTCATCAGTGATATTTTAAGTGGGCTACAGGGGAAGGTTTGCTTGTTTGCTGAGCTGATGATACAAAAAAATGTAATAGAGTTGATGTTTCAGGAGCAGTGGATTAAATGAGCAGTGATTTTAAAAAAAACTGGAAGACTGGGAAAATAAATGGGATCTAAATATTACCAAGAGCAAAATTTTGCATATAGGACCAAAAAAACTCAAAGGCCAATTTTAGTCATGTATAGACATTACTGACTGTAACTAAAGAGTAACTGGACTTGGGAATTGTTATTTCAGATTATTTCAAATTTGGTAGACAAAGCAGCAGTGCAGTCAGTGTGGTCAGTCAAATACGTGATTACATCAGGAGAGGAATTAGTAGCAGAAATAACAGGTTCTTATGCCACTTTACAGATCATTAAGTTAGAGGGTAGCAGATTCAGTCGAAATGTGAGGAAGCATTTTTTTATAGAAAGGATGGTGGATTCATGAAATAAACTTATTACAGAGCTGGTAAATACAGGGAGTAAAAGGGAGAAACCAGATATGGACTCCTTGCACACATGCCCTAGAGATATGCAACTGCACCTCACTGACGAGGCCCAAGAGAAGCCGAAACGTACGTTTGTTGTATGTCTTGTTCAGAGAAGAATTGCCTGGTATTTTGGTGCTGGACTGTCATTGAGCAGGATCAGACTGATATGCTACAGGATATTTTTTCTCTGTGAAAAGGCATAGTGTGCAACAAGAGACTGCACCCTGAGTGGCACTGGCCTTGTGGACAAGCACGGACGTTTTTCTAGCTATTGTTCTGTCTCATGAGTGCGTCTCTCTATTTTCTTGTTTAAATACAGGGACTGAAAATAATTAAAAATTGCCTGGAACATATATAAGGCTATCCTAAAACAATAACATGTACTATGTGTAGACTTGATGGGTCTTTTTATTCTTATCTATCATCAAATTCTATGTTTCTATGACATCTGTTTAAAAATAAAAGAATAATGAAATTGAATATTTTATTTTTTAAATATTTTTATTGAGGTTATACAAAAAAGGAAACATATGAATTGCCATAAGCAGAACTGACTAAGATTTCAAATAAACAAACATTGATACAAATAAAGTCAACACAGAGAGTTATAATAAGTAAGCAATAGACACCTCTATTTTATATTATTTCTTGCAGTGATTTCCACTCTTGACACACTAGGTCACTTTTGGGCCTAAAAAGACTTGTGTAGACTAGAGGAGGAAAATTAATTGGTCACTTTTGGCCCATAGTACATAGTATTAGAGTGTTGAAGTGTGAATAGATATATAAAACTTTGGAATCAATAATAGGGAGAAGAGATAAATAAATGGAGGACGCCACTAGTAACACAATTTTGGGGATATAGCTAGTGTAAATGAATGGTTAACTAGTGAAGAGGATGAGGTCACAATAACTATACAATTAGTGGAGTTATTACTTGGTAGTTATCATATACTCATAGACAATTGTAAGTGGCTCTCCTTTAGTTAAAGCGTACAATGTGTTAATATGAGCAAGTATAATACTTATAGTCCACAAGTGTCAATGTAGCATATAATAGTGAGTATCCAGGCTACAAACCTGATAATAGAAAAGAAAAAAAAAGTAGCACATAACAAACAATCGTTTACCATCACAAAATACTACTTCTGCCAAGTCCAATATGCATTAAAATGAAAGAAGATAGCTTTACCAGGTGGATCCATTCAGTTCACAGTCAGCTAGTCTCAGATAAGTATATGTGCCGTCATGCAAATCGTAAGAATACTTATGCACAAAAATAAATGAAAGCATACAATACCCCCGACAATCATTGGTAAAACCACCCTTGCAGCATCTATTGGAATTCAGCTGCCTAATAAAGCAGCAACGGCAGAGCTGACCCAATTCTGAGTGGGTACTCATTTTCCAGTGGAGGGGTGGGATCCACAGAGAGATCCCCAACTTCCATCTCTGCCAATATGCTAGCCCCTGCAACTGCTTTGTCAGGCGGCCACACTTGTGTGCTTACAGCATAGTGCATGACAGCATGGACAATGTTAGGTGAGAAAGTTTCTTCCGATTCTGGTACTGTTATAAACTTCACTTTTCTAGTGTGATTGTGGGGTATATTAAACCCATCATGAGATCCCATTCGTTCGGTAGAGTCCCAGTCGCCATCTTGGAGGCCACGTGGGGAAGAACAGTTTGGGAAACACTGCGCTATTAGTAAGTCCTCATAATGTGCATTTAATAACTCACATATTAAATCTTCAGGTCCCTGTATGTCGGTATCCATCTCCAAAAAGTATGTGTAGTCTATTCAGACTACTTGTAACCCAGTTGCCTCGGGGGGGGGGGGGGGGGGGGGGGGAATGTGCAGCAGCTTAAAACCCACAGCCTGTCAGACAGGGTCGCTTGGCTTGACTGAACAGCATAGGCTAAAGATAAAATCTGGAAATCCTCCTTCGTACTCCTCAAAGGTCTTTTATAGTTATAATCACCAAAGAATCACAATTACCCTTTAGGAACCTAAAAAAAGCTCATATATGCTATGTGTGGATCAGGAGCTTCCCTAAGATGCGTCCTGCCGGTTCAGCTCTCCGCTCCGCCCCCCCGAGTATTTTATTTTTTACACTAAAATGGATCTTTAGGTAAAAGTACCAACATTCAATAATATTTCCGTTTAATTAGGTACTCTACAGCAAACCCTAGGGTCTCTGACACTGACATCTGACCGCAATGATTTAAATACTGTTCTGCCTAAAAATATAAAATGAAGTCTTAGGGGCCTATTTGTCATGATGCGAGTGGACATGATCTGATATTGCGGATCATGTCCTCTGCACATCGATAAATGCAGACAGCATGCACTCTCAGCATTTATCATTGCACCAGCAGTTGATAAATAGGCCCCGTATTTTTTCATTATAAGTAAATTGTTAAGCCTTAAACCAAAATTAGCCTAAAAAAAATAGATATGAATATGTAAAACATTTAGTTAACCAATAACATCCAGAGACACACTGATGGTTAATATATCAGTAGCTGTCCATAACAGCCAAGGGGTTAAATGTATGCACAATTAAATAAATAAATACATTAGGAAGGGTCTCATTATCCTGCCAGAAACACATAAGTAAGCACATCCAGTACAGATGGAATGATAAGAATGTGTGAGCTGTCCCTGACCAAGTGAGGATGAATATCATACAGTTCTGATATATCTGTGGCCAGTGCAGTCCCACAACTGGAGGAAATGCTGTTAAAATAAACATGTGGAGTGTCACAGCTTTAATGACTAACTAGTGGGTGGTTAATTTTTATTTTTTAATCTGAGTTGACATCTATAAACCCAACTATAAACCCAACTATAACCACCCACATCTGGGCAAAACACTCATAAACAGAGTTGGACATTGGACCATGTTTTATAGACATTTCTGTGCAAAGATTTTGTGGACGCATGGAAACACTGTGCAGGTATACTACTGACCCATTACATGTGCTTATAAACTTACGCTGGGATGGCAGTGTTACTTTTTATTTGTACAAATGGGGCACAGTCAATTTTAATTAAATTTGTGCACAGTCAAAATAATTCATTACTAACAATGATTAGTCTCAAACAAAAGTTGTGGAGTTGTTTGAAATTTGTTTGCTAACACAAAATCTATTCATATGCTATTTCTATGGTTAAAATCTTCAAAGCAGCAGAGGAGCAGCTGAGCAGAAGTTTAAACCTAAATAAAGTTAAAGTAATACTGCTATATTACGAGTCTTGCGTTAGGCTTAAAAAGCAGCGTTGAGAGGTCCCAACGCTGCTTTTTAATGCCCGCTGGTATTACTAGTCTTGCAGGTACAGGTGTACGGCTCACTTTTTCGGCCAGACTCAAAAATACAGCAAATCCACTTACGTCAATCGCGTATCCTATTTTTTCAATGGGACTTACATAGAGCCGGTATTACGAGTCTTCCAAAAAGTGAGCGGTACACCCTCTCCTGTCAAGACTGGTACCGCATTTTAAAGTCAGTAGTTAAGAGTTTTATGGTCTAACGCCATAGCATAACACTCTTAACTAAAGTGCTAAAAAGTTCACTAACACCCATAAACTACCTATTAACCCCTAAACCAAGCCCCCCCCCCACATTGAAAACACTAAAATAAATTTTTTAACCCCTAATCTGCTGAACCGGACATCGCCGCCACTATAATAAATATATTAACCCCTTAACCGCCGCACTCCCGCCTTGCAAACATTAGTTAAATATTATTAACCCCTAATCTGCTGTCCCTAACATCGCCGACACCTACATTATATTATTAACCCCTAATCTGCCGCTCCGGACACCGCCGCCACCTACATTATACTTATGAACCCCTAATCTACTGCCCCCAACATCGCAGACACCTACATTATATTTATTAACCCCTAATCTGTCGCCCCCAATGTCGCCGCAACCTACCTACATTTATTAACCCCTAATCTGCCGCCCCCAACGTTGCCGCCACTATAATAAAGTTATTAACCCATAAACCTAAGTCTAACCCTAACCCTAACACCCCCTAACTTTAATATAATTAAAATAAATCTAAATAAAATAACTACAATTAACTAAATTATTCCTATTTAAAACTAAATACTTACCTATAAAATAAACCCTAAGCTAGCTACAATACAACTAATAGTTACATTGTAGCTAGCTTAGGATTTATTTTTATTTTACAGGCAACTTTGTATTTATTTTAACTAGGTAGAATAGTTATTAAATAGTTATTAACTATTTAATAGCTACCTAGTTAACATAAATACAAATTTACCTGTAAAATAAAACCTAACCTAAGCTACAATTACACCTAACACTACACTACAATTAAATTAATTCCATAAATTAACTACAATTAAATACAATTATCTAAAGTACGAAAAAAACAAAACACTAAATTACAGAAAATAATAAAATAATTACAAGTTTTTAAACTAATTACACCTAATCTAATCCCCCTAATAAAATAAAAAAGCTCCCCAAAATAATAAAAAGCCCTACCCTATACTAAATTACAAATAGCCCTTAAAAGGGCCTTTTGCGGGGCATTGCCCCAAAGTAATCAGCTCTTTTACCTGTATAAAAAAGTACAATACCCCCCCAACATTAAAACCCACCACCCACACACCCAACCCTACTCTAAAACCCACTCAATCCCCCCTTAATAAAACCTAACACTAACCCCTTGAAGATCACCCTACCTTGAGAAGTCTTCACCCAACCGGGCCGAAGTCCTCAACGAAGCTGGGCGAAGTGGTCCTCCAGACGGGCAGAAGTCTTCATCCAAGCCAGGAAAAAAAGGTCCTCCAGACGGGCAGAAGTCTTCATCCAGACGCATCTTCTATCTTCATCCATCCGGCGCAGAGCGGGTCCATCTTCAAGACATTCGACGCGGAGCATCCTCTTCTTTCTTGATCCAATGACTGAATGAAGGTTCCTTTAAATGACGTCATCCAAGATGGCGTCCCTTCAATTCCGATTGGCTGATAGACTGCTACCAGCCAATCGGAATTAAAGTAGAAAAAAATCCTATTGGCTGATGCAATCAGCCAATAGGCTTGAACTTCAATCCTATTGGCTGATTAGAACAGCCAATAGGATTGAGCTTGCATTCTATTGGCTGTTCCAATCAGCCAATAGGATTGAAGTTCAATCCTATTGGCTGATTGCATAAGCCAATAGGATTTTTTCTACCTTAATTCCGATTGGCTGATAGCATTCTATCAGCCAATCGGAATTGAAGAGACGCCATCTTGGATGACGTCATTTAAAGGAACCTTCATTCAGTCGTTGGATCAAGAAAGAAGAGGATGCTCTGCGTCGGATGTCTTGAAGATGGACCCGCTCCGCGCCGGATGGATGAAGATAGAAGATGCCGTCTGGATGAAGACTTCTGCCCGTCTGGACGACCTCTTCTTCCCGGCTTGGATGAAGACTTCTGCCCATCTGGAGGACCACTTCGCCCGGCTTCGTTGAGGAATTCGGCCCGTTTGGGTGAAGACTTCTCAAGGTAGGGTAATCTTCAAGGGGTTAGTGTTAGATTTTATTAAGAAGGGATTGGGTGGGTTTTAGAGTAGGGTTGGGTGTGTGGGTGGTGGGTTTTAATGTTGGGAGGGGTATTGTACTTTGTTTTACAGGTAAAAGAGCTGATTACTTTGGGGCAATGCCCCGCAAAAGGCCCTTTTAAGGGCTATTTGTAATTTAGTATAGGGTAGGGCGTTTTTATTATTTTGTAGGGCTTTTTTATTTTATTAGGGGGGATTAGATTAGGTGTATTAGTTTAAAAAACTTGTAATTATTTTATTATTTTCTGTAATTTAGTGTTTGTTTTTTTCGTACTTTAGATAATTGTATTTAATTGTAGTTCATTGTAGTTAATTTATGGAATTAATTTAATTGTAGTGTAGTGTTAGGTGTAATTGTAACTTAGGTTAGGTTTCATTTTACAGGTACTTTTGAACTTATTTTATCTAGGAAGTTATTAAATAGTTAATAACTATTTAATAACTATTCTACCTAGTTAAAATAAATACAAACTTGCCTGTAAAATAAAAATAAACCCTAAGCTAGCTACAATGTAACTATTAGTTATATTGTAGCTAGCTTAGGGTTTATTTTATAGGTAAGTATTTAGTTTTAAATAGGAATAATTTAGTTAATTGTAGTTATTTTATTTAGATTTATTTTAATTATATTTAAGTTAGGGGGTGTTAGGGTTAGACAAACAAACAATGCCAGTATTTGGCACTTACGATCCTGGAACTGTGATGTCAGTTGGTGGGTAAAGCCGGTTACTCCTTTGAGACGAAAGTGGAAATGTTAGTGCTGATCGAGTGAATCATGCGAACCTCACTTCCGTGTACTTGTAGATCAGATGCTGCCCGTGACGTGTGATGGATTCTCGCCAATCACATCAGGAGAAGGAGACACTGCAAAGAAAGAACAGGACAGGTGCAGCCCGACTCAAGTGAAATACAATTTATTGGGAGGTAAGTGTGCTAAGACAAATGGCTACTTACAAAATTAAAAACATCAAGTGCAGAACTGGAAAAAATATCCAGAGCAAATGACAACTGCAGCCGTTCCACTGTTAGAAGAATAAGCCCAGAATACAAAGTCCGCCTCAGCCGTAATCAATTAACCAAGTACAGATATGCTTGCTGGATATGCCTTCACGATTCTGGTGGTGGATTAGCAAAGTGTGCAGATAGTCACCAAAGGTAAGTCTCTACGCGTTTCGTCTGGGGTCGCCCAGACTTTTTCAAGATAAGATAAGATTTTATTAACTATTTAATAACTATTCTACCTAGTTAAAATAAATACAAAGTTGCCTGTAAAATAAAAATAAATCCTAAGCTAGCTACAATGTAACTATTAGTTATATTGTAGCTAGCTAACGGCTAGATTTAGAGTTTTGTCGGTAAGGACCCGCGTAGCTAACGCCGGCTTTTTTCTGGCCGCACCATAAAAATAACTCTGGTATTGAGAGTCCACATAAAGGCTGCGTTAGGCTCCAAAAAAGGAGCGTAGAGCATATTTAACGCAGCTTCAACTCTCGATACCAGAGTTGCTTACGGACGCGGCCAGACTCAAAAACGTGCTCGTGCACGATTCCCCCATAGGAAACAATGGGGCTGTTTGAGCTGAAAAAAAACCTAACACCTGCAAAAAAGCTGCGTTCAGCTCCTAACGCAGCCCCATTGTTTGCTATGCGTAAACACTTCCTAAGTTTGCACCTAACACCCTAACATGTACCCCGAGTCTAAACACCCCTAACCTTACACTTATTAACCCATAATCTGCCACCCCCGCTATCGCTGACCCCTGCATATTATTTTTAACCCCTAATCTGCCGCTCCGTAAACCGCCGCTACTTACATTATCCTTATGTACCCCTAATCTGCTGCCCCTAACCCTGCCGACCCCTATATTATATTTATTAACCCCTAATCTGCCTCCCACAACGTTGCCTCCACCTGCCTACACTTATTAACCCCTAATCTGCCGAGCGGACCGCACCGCTACTATAATAAAGTTATTAACCCATAATGCGCCTCACTAACCCTATAATAAATAGTATTAACCCCTAATCTGCCCTCCCTAACATCGCTGACACCTAACTTCAAACATTAACCCCTAATCTGCCGACCGGAGCTCACCGCTATTCTAATAAATGTATTAACCCCTAAAGCTAAGTCTAACCCTAACACTAACACCCCCCTAAGTTAAATATAATTTTAATCTAACGAAATAAATTAACTCTTATTAAATAAATTATTCCTATTTAAAGCTAAATACTTACCTGTAAAATAAACCCTAATATAGCTACAATATAAATTATAATTACATTGTAGCTATTTTAGGATTAATATTTATTTTACAGGCAACTTTGTAATTATTTTAACCAGGTACAATAGCTATTAAATAGTTAAGAACTATTTAATAGTTACCTAGTTAAAATAATAACAAAATTACCTGTAAAATAAATCCTAACCTAAGTTACAATTAAACCTAACACTACACTATCAATACATTAATTAAATACAATATCTACAAATTACTACAATGAAATAAACTAACTAAAGTACAAAAAATAAAAAAGAACAAAGTTACAAAAAATAAAAAAATATTTACAAACATAAGAAAAATATTACAACAATTTTAAACTAATTACACCTACTCTAAGCCCCCTAATAAAATAACAAAGCCCCCCAAAATAAAAAATGCCCTATCCTATTCTAAATTACTAAAGTTCAAAGCTCTTTTACCTTACCAGCCCTGAACAGGGCCCTTTGCGGGGCATGCCCCAAGAAGTTCAGCTCTTTTGCCTGTAAAAAAAAACATACAATACCCCCCCAACATTACAACCCACCACCCACATACCCCTAATCTAACCCAAACCCCCCTTAAATAAACCTAACACTAAGCCCCTGAAGATCTTCCTGCCTTGTCTTCACCATAACAGGTTCACCGATCGGTCCAGAAGAGCTCCTCCGATGTCCTGATCCAATCCCAAGCGGGGGGCTGAAGATGTCCATGATCCGGTAGAAGTCTTCATCCAAGCGGGTCAGAAGAGGTCTTCCATCCGATTGAAGTCTTCTTCCAAGCGGGGCAGAAGAGGTCTTCTATCTGATTGAAGTCTTCATCCAGGCGGCATCTTCTATCGACATCCATCTGGAGCGGAGCGGCAGCATCCTGAAGACCTCCGACGCGGAACATCCATCCTGGCAGACGACTGAACGACTAATGACGGTTCCTTTAAATGACGTCATCCAAGATGGCGTCCCTCGAATTCCGATTGGCTGATAGGATTCTATCAGCCAATCGGAATTAAGGTAGAAAAATCTGATTGGCTGATTGAATCAGCCAATCAGATTCAAGTTCAATCCGATTGGCTGAACCAATCAGCCAATCGGATTGAACTTGAATCTGATTGGCTGTTTCAATCAGCCGATCAGATTTTTCTACCTTAATTACGATTGGCTGATAGAATCCTATCAGCCAATCGGAATTCGACAGACGCCATCTTGGATGACGTCATTTAAAGGAACCTCATTCGTCGGGAAGTTGTCGTGCCGGATGGATGCTCCGCGGCGGAGGAGCGAAGAAAGAAGATTGAAGATGCCGATTTGCTTGAAGACATCGCCGATGGAAGAAGACTCTCTGCCGCTTGCTTCAAGACATCGCCCGGATGGAAGAAGACTTCACTGCCGCTTGCTGGAAGACATCGCCCGGATCGGATGAGGAGTTCGGCCCGGCTGGGTGAATACAAGGTAGGGAGATCTTCAGGGGGGTAGTGTTAGGTTTATTTAAGGGGGGTTTGGGTTAGATTAGGGGTATGTGGGTGGTGGGTTGTAATGTTGGGGGGTGGTATTATGTATTTTTTTTCAGGCAAAAGAGCAGTTTTCTTTGGGGCATGCCCCCACAAAAGGCCCTTTTAAGGGCTGGTAAGGTAAAAGAGCTTTGAACTTTTTTTAATTTATAATAGGGTAGGGAATTTTTTTATTTTGGGGGTCTTTATTATTTTATTAGGGGGCTTAGAATAGGTGTAATTAGCTTAAAAATCTTGTAATCTTTTTTTTATTTTTTGTAATTTAGTGTTTGGTTTTTTTTGTAATTTAGTTTAGTTTATTTAATTGTATTTTTAGATAGATATTTGTAGTTTATTTAATTTATTGATAGTGTAGGTGTATTTGTAACTTAGGTTAGGATTTATTTTACAGGTAATTGGGTAATTATTTTAACTAGGTAGCTATTAAATAGTTAATAACTATTTAATAGCTATTATACCTAGTTAAAATAATTAACAATTTACCTGTAAAATAAATATAAACCCTAACATAGCTATAATGTAATTATTAATTATATTGTAGATATCTTAGGGTTTATTTTATAGGTAAGTATTTAGATTGAAATAGGAATATTTTAATTAATAATATTAATATTAGATTTATTTTAATAAGAGTTTAGTTAGGGATGTTAGAGTTAGATAGGGTTGTTATACTTAATAAATATATACTGTATATATATATATATATATATATATATATATATATATATTATAATAACGATATTAACTATATTAACCCTAATATAATTAGGGTTAATGTAGTTAATATAGCTGACGGCGGTGTAGGGGGATTAGATTAGGGGTTAATAATTTTAAAATAGATAGCGGCGGGGTAGGGGCTCACTTTAGAGGGTTATAGATTTAATATAGCTGGCGGCGGTTTAGGGGTTAATAACTTTATTAGGATTGCGGCGGGGTTTGGGAGCAGCGGTTTAGGGGTTAATACATATTTTATTGTTAGGATAGTGAGGGGGGATAGCGGATAGAGGGTTAGACGTGTCGGGCTATGTTAGGGAGGCATGTTAGACAGTGCGGGTGATTTAGACTTTAGTCAGGTTTTGTAGGCGCCGGCAGTTTCTAACGTGCCGTAAGTCACTGGCGACGCCAGAAATTTGTACTTGCGCAGATTTCTGGACATCGCTGGTTTATCAGACTTACGGCACTTTAGCAACTGACGGCGCCGTATATGGGATAGCTCGAGTTGCGAGCTGAAACTGCGGGCTACGCGGGTTCCCTCGCTTGCGCCGCAAACTACGATCTATATCGGATCGCGCCCAAAATATTTAATGTTGTATTGGAGGTTATAAAGAAGGCAAATGATTGTTTTATTACTATAGTCTGTCTAATGAAACAGCCATGTCCCTTTAATTATAAATTAAATCAATGACACCCCTTTAACTACTCAAAAGCAACAAACAAAAATAATTATTTAATTAATTAACAAAAGGACCAGAACCTCGGAAATATGATAACTAAAGTTTTATGTTTTTTTACAAACTGATTTTGTGGTTTTATTAACGGATTAGAAAAGCTTTGAACTAGAGTTAAAAAAAAATAACAACCGGGCTTCTTTCCAATGTTTCTCGGTAAACTTTCTCTTGTTTTTAGATGTCTATAAAAAACAGGTTTGCGTCTGGCATTATTTATTTCCTCTTTATTTATATTACGTGACACGTATTACATGGCAGCCCTCTAATGGTGCGCACCTGAATGTGTTCATACAGTGAGCTAATTAGTTTGAAAGTAAAAAACAGAAGCACGAATTTCCATAGCATTACATGTAACATAGTATTAGAGTAACGCTCTTATTAAGAACGTGGGCCTACAAACCCCTCACTTTACATAAGTTTGGGGGCAGTGTACAGGCTATATATTACCATTTTGGGGTCAATTTATTAAATGTGGAGTGGACATGATTCGCTATAGCAGCATACTCTGTCAGCATTTAACAATTCCCAAGCATTTCTAGTGAATCGGCCGATAGTATTGGCGTAGAAAGCAGCAGCCGCTACTTGTTAATCTACCCCTTTGGGTGATTTGTGCGGTTCCTTGTTTTAATCTTTTACATATAACTTTGTAAAATAAAAGATTTTATTGTCTTTTTTTTTTTTTTTTAAACAAAGTACAGCAAAAAATAAAAATACGACCAATCAAACTACTCATAAATATAGTCAGAGAAAAAAGAAAAAAAGAAAAAAACATTTGGTACAAAATCTTTGCACAACATAATAATTTAAGACCACATAATTACTATAATCTTACAATCTTAAATATAAATCATCTGTATCTAAGGCTCTTAATGATCATTGATCTATAATTGGCACAATAAAGAAAAGGAATCTTGTAACACAAATTCTTATTCATATGTTAACAAATTAAATTCTGAACTCTTTGTATAAAATTCATTAATATGTTTTATATGAGTCATATCATGGGCGGAGAAAAAACAGGAGAGGAAGAAAAAAAAAAAAACATCTAAATTCCAACCCAACTTTGTGGGAATTGACCAGCTATTACCCTATTTAAAACGTATTCAGTGTTCCTAAGTGGGAAAACTAGTTAGATCTGCAAATTCTCAGGCAGTGAAAAAATCAGAATTTGCCATTTATTAAAGAATCTTCCTAGTTGAGAAATAGAAAGATCTGGTAAAGAGTATTGTAGATTTTAATGTCTTGATACTCATGCCTAGTGAGCTCTGATCATTGTGGAATCTATATATTAAGTAAGGGACCCAGTCAGGGGAAGACCTTGATGTGGTCCTTGGCCTATCACCATTTGTCCAAATGCTGTAACAAACTCTTCATCGTTCTATGTGTTGTGTTAATCACTTTTGCACCCAGCTTTAGACTGTCAGAATGCTGACATTAATATGTTTAGAAACATGTGCATAATGTTTTTAAGCAAAGCACTAAACTTATTTTTAGTAAACATTTAAATACAATTTCGGGGCCGATTTATGTAATTGCGAGCGGACATTATACAATGTAGCGTATCATGTCCGCCGCACATCGATAAATGCAGACAGCATACTCTGTCTGCATTTATAAAACATTTCAGGAATTTCCATCCCTTTAATCTCTGGTCTGCATGGCAGTCTACTCTGCAGACAAAGGGTTAATTGTGTCATGTTATTGTGTCATTATAGAAAGTACATTGTGTTCATGCTAACAATGGGTTGTTTGACGTATTGCACTAAAGTAATTATTGTTAATGCATAAAGGCTAGTATAGAAAACAAATTACTATTGTTTTTAGAAACAGAGAAATGTAGACAAAAAATATATATATATATATATAGAGAGAGAGAGAGAGAGAGAGAGAGAGTGAGAGAGATAAAGAGAGAGAGAGAGAGAGAGAGAGAGAGAGAGAGAGAGAGAGAAAGAGAGAGAGAGAAAGAGAGAGAAAGAGAGAGAGAGAGAAAGAGAGAGAGACAGAAAGAGAGAGAGAGATAAAGAGAGAGAGAGAGAGAAAGAGAGAGAGAGAGAGAAAGAGAGAGAGTGAGAGAGATAGAGAGAGAAAGAGAGAGCGAAAGAGAGAGAGAAAGAGAGAGAGAGATAGAGAGATAAAGAGAGAGAGAGAGACAAAGAGAGAGAAAGAGAGAGAGAGATAAAAAGAGAAAGAGAGAGAGAGAGATAAAAGAGAGAGAGAGAGAGAGAGAGAAAGAGAGAGTGAAAGAGAGAGAGAGAGAGAAAGAAAAAAAGAAAGAAAGAGAAAATAATATATTTACATATATTATTGAACAAGTTTATTTACATTATATTTTATATTATTACTGTGAGACGTTGCTATTATACTGAGGCTTGAGTATGCTCTGCTCACAAACATAAAACCACTACAAAAATAATGGTGCAGCTACATTATTTTTTTTATTTATTTCTTTAAAGCAACTGCAATGTAGCAGCTTGCATAGAAATTAGCCTTTGGAGTTTGAGGCTCTAGTAATGATACTCATACCGAGTGGCAGTTCTACTAGGGTTGCACCCTTGATGGAAGAGGGTGAAAATGACCCTTCCTGTTGCTATATCTACATGCTTAACCATGCCCCATACTACTAGTCACATCCCAAACTACATCGCGGTGCCCTGTGCCACTCAGCTTCTCCAACAGAACATTCATAACGCACTTGGCTCCTCCCATGAGGCTCTGCTTTCCAACTTCCTACATTGTGCTATGCAGGTTAATTGTTTGGCCACCAATATTTAAAGGGACATGAAACCCAAAAGATTTCTTTCATGATTTAGGTAGAAAATACCATTTTAAACAACTTTCCAGTTTACTTATATTATCAGATTTGCTTCATTATCTTTGTATCATTTTTTGAAGGAGCAGCAATGTATTTCTGGTTTCTAACTAGACACATGGGGGAACCTAGGTTATTTGCTGCTCTGGAGCTTACCTAGATAAACCTGTCTGCAAAGGATAACAGATAGCTGGACAGATAGCTCTGCATGCTAAGGAACTGTGGCTGATCTCTGTAGCAACCCAAGGGTTGCAGGTTTGAATTCCGGGGGGGTCCACTCAGCCTTTCATCCTTCTGAGGTTGATAAAAAATGAGTAGTGCCTTGAGACCTTTACGGATGATTAGCTGCACTTTACAAGTACCCAATACATACATAACAAGAGAAGGAAGCAAATTAAATAATAGGAGTAAACTGGAAAGTTGTTTAAAATTGTATGTTCTATCATGAATGTTGAATTATGACTTTACTGTCTCTTTAATTTCTGGAATTCCACTACTGATGCATCCTCATTAAGAAATGTCTCCAATGATTTGGACGTTGCACAAGATAGAAATGTGTTCTTATAATACAGGTCTCTACATTTTTAGTAATATTAGCCTACCATTTACTGACATATATTATTTGATGTTATTTTATTTGCAATTTTAAACAACTTTTCAATTTATTTATTACATTTTATATTTACGTATTTATTTATTTTTATTACAATTTGTGCATAGAGAAATATAAATCTTACATTAATAACAATTATTGCTGAATAATGAATGAATGATCAGGGTAAGTCATTTTTCAAAATTGTCCCTTGGTTTCCGGAATACTATGTCAGTCTTTCTTGTCAAGTTTGCTGAGTGTCCAAGAAAGAGCAGAAGTCCCTGGTTGGATTGCTTGTTTGGTATTTGCTAAGGTTAAGCATATCAGGGTTTAAAATAATTCTTAAACAACAATAATTAAAATCACAAATAGGAAAAAAATCAATGAACAGGTTAGTATCTTGAGGATAAGCGAACATGCAATACCTGGGGCCGAGGTGTGACTTGGTGAAGTGTTATTTGGCTATTAATTGTATTGTAGTCGGAGCTTGGGGTGATGTAAGATTAAAGGGAAGAGACCGGGGTCTGTCTATGAGAGAGAGCTATGCTAGGGTGATGAGGGTTACGTTGCTGTTGTTGGGGTCCAGATTCCCAGAGGAATAGTATATTATGGTATTTGTCTAATGTATTTGTGAGTAGGTAATGGTATCTTTCTAGTTTTAAATTGTTGTGGATCTCCTGTATCCACATTTGAGTGGTTGGAATTGTGTCTTTTTTTCACAATCGGGGGTTAGTGCATTTGCACTATTTATCATTAGTTGGAGGAGTTTCTTGTGTAATTTAGATTGGAGTCTTGGGTATATTGTGGAATAGGAAGATCTGTGAGTCTAGGGGGATAGGAATTCCTAATGTATTTTGTAGATATTGTGCTACTGAGGTCCCAAAGGGCTGTAGTTTTGGGCAGGACCACCATATATGGTATAGTGTTCCACCATGTGATTTGATGAGTTCTGGAATATGTATTTAAGCCATTGTGGTGTTAGATTTAATTAATTTAATTAATTTAGTGTTGGTTTCTAAAAGTTTAGATGAATGGGCTGATTTATGTGTGTTGATGAGGATTGAGTTCCATTCCTTTGTTGATAACAGAAAAGGCAATTCTCTGTCCCATGACTTAGTAAATGAAGGCAAGCTTTCTACCTGTGGTTTAGTTAGTAGTTTGTAAATTAGTGAGATTATGTGGTGGATTGGTGTGGAGCAGCTAAAAAGCTTTTAAAATGGGGCTTCGGCTCTAGTTAGAGTCTTCTTTTGGAAGGTATTTAGGAAGTGGTTAAGTTGATGGTATCAGAACCATTGGGTAAAGAATCTTTCCCCTAAGTGTTCTAAATGCTGTTTAGGTAGTAATCTATGATCTTCCACTAGCAGGTAAACAGGAAGGAGAAGATGTATGTCCTTGGGGCCTTTTGGAAGAAATTTGTTGCCCTGTTGAAAGTTATTGTTGTGAAGAATAGGTGTTAGTGGGGAGGGTATTGAGGAAATGTCAGTTTTTTTTTTTTACTATCTCTTTCTAGACTTTGAAGGTCTCCGATATGATTGGGTTTGTGTTATAATTGTGTTTATCTTGGTTTCTGTCAGTCAAACAAAAATCCCCTAGATCGTGTTCTAGTTGAACCCCAATCAACTATTCTGGATAGGAAAATTGCATTTTGGTATTCCTGAAGGTTAGGTACTCCCGGTCCTCCATGGTCGGGATTTCAATAAAGTGTTGTTTTGGAGATTCTAGGGGTTTTTAATTTCCATATATATGAATTAATCAGAGATTGTAATTTAGGTAGGGTTGCCCTTGGGGGTGGGATTGGAACTGTTTGCAGGATATATAACATTTTTGGGAGTAAGACATATATTATTTTATTCTGTGGTACAATGTTTAAAATAATTCTTCAATATTTCTAAAGCAAATGTTAATGTATGATGGTATAAAGCAGGGGTGTCCAAACTTTACCCTCCAGAGGTTTTGGAACTACATTTCCGATGATGCTCAGCCAGCATTTTATCTAGCCGAGCATCATGGGAAATGTAGTTCCAAAACCTCTGGAGAGCAAAGTTTGGACACCCCTGGTATAAAGGTTTTGAATATTACTTTAATGCACCAATATGCCACCATTTTAAAGTGCCATTTAACTCAAAATGTAATTCCTTATAAAATAAAAGGAATAAACTGCTATGTACTTCCATAATTGATTCAGGGGACTTTTTAAGGAAGTGAGTCCCTAGACTGCAAACCTGTGAAAATAGTGATAAGAAAATTACGTTTGTATGCAGATGTTTATCAATATGCTGATGTATATTTTTTTCCTATACACACTTTCTTAGTTAAAGTGAATGTAAATTTGAATGCATCAGTACCTGTTTTTTAAAAATACTATTAAAAACAGGGGCACTTTCATTCATTGAAATTGACATTGAAGCATTTTTTTTAAAATACCTTTTTCTTTAGGAAAACCAGACCTGCGATACTCCACCCGCTTCTCCTGATGTACTTAGCATATCGATGACGGATTCGGCTTCCTCCCCAAGGCGAGCACCTCAAGGCGTCCAGCTCATGAGGGCACGCAAAGATTGGAGGAAGCCGGTTTTATAATTGATATGCTGAATGAAGCAGGAGAAGCGGGCGGCGTAAACCTAAAAAAAAAGATAAGTATTTAAAAAAAACAAAAAACGCTTTAATGTAAATTTTAATGAATGAAAGTGGCCCTGTTTTTAATAGTATTTTTTATAAACCGGGTACTGGTTCATTCAACTTTACATTCACTTAAAGTAAATATCAATAGTGGCAAGTAAATATTCCTTAAAAGTATACATTAGAAATATGCTTTAAAAGGGTCTAAATATTCTAAAAACTTTAAGAAATGTTCTTAATTTAAATCTCCCTCTAAACAAGCTGCTGTAAGCCTTTCATGATTTAATGTGCATCTCCCTCTAAACAAGCTGCTGTAAGCATTTCATGAGTTAATTTAAATCTCCCTCTAAACAAGCTGTGTAAGCATTTCATGAGTTAATTTGCATCTCCCTCTAAACAAGCTGCTGTAAGCATTTCATGAGTTAATTTGCATCTCCCTCTAAACAAGCTGCTGTAAGCATTTCATGAGTTAATGTGCATCTCCCTCTAAACAAGCTGCTGTAAGCATTTCATGATTTAATTTGCATCTCCCTCTAAACAAGCTGCTGTAAGCATTTCATGGGTTAATTTAAATCTCCCTCTAAACAAGCTGCTGTAAGCCTTTCATGAGTTAATTTGTATCTTCCTCTAAACAAGCTGCTGTAAGTATTTCATGAGTTAATGTGCATCTCCCTCTAAACAAGCTGCTGTAAGCATTTCATGAGTTAATTTGCATCTCCCTCTAAACAAGCTGCTGTAAGCATTTCATGAGTTAATTTGCATCTCCCTCTAAACAAGCTGCTGTAAGCATTTCATGAGTTAATTTGCATCTCCCTCTAAACAAGCTGCTGTAAGCATTTCATGAGTTAATTTGCATCTCCCTCTAAACAAGCTGCTGTAAGCATTTCATGAGTTAATTTGCATCTCCCTCTAAACAAGCTGCTGTAAGCATTTCATGAGTTAATTTGCATCTCCCTCTAAACAAGCTGCTGTAAGCATTTCATGAGTTAATTTGCATCTCCCTCTAAACAAGCTGCTGTAAGTATTTCATGAGTTAATGTGCATCTCCCTCTAAACAAGCTGCTGTAAGCATTTCATGAGTTAATTTGCATCTCCCTCTAAACAAGCTGCTGTAAGCATTTCATGAGTTAATTTGCATCTCCCTCTAAACAAGCTGCTGTAAGCATTTCATGAGTTAATGTGCATCTCCCTCTAAACAAGCTGCTGTAAGCATTTCATGATTTAATTTGCATCTCCCTCTAAACAAGCTGCTGTAAGCATTTCATGGGTTAATTTAAATCTCCCTCTAAACAAGCTGCTGTAAGCATTTCATGAGTTAATTTGTATCTCCCTCTAAACAAGCTGCTGTAAGCATTTCATGAGTTAATTTAAATCTCCCTCTAAACAAGCTGCTGTAAGCATTTCATGAGTTAATTTGCATCTCCCTCTAAACAAGCTGCTGTAAGCATTTCATGAGTTAATTTGCATCTCCCTCTAAACAAGCTGCTGTAAGCATTTCATAAATTATTTTAAATCTCCCTCTAAACAAGCTGCTGTAAGCATTTCATGAGTTAATTTGCATCTCCCTCTAAACAAGCTGCTGTAAGCCTTTCATGAGTTAATTTGCATCTCCCTCTAAACAAGCTGCTGTAAGCATTTCATGAGTTAATTTAAATCTCCCTCTAAACAAGCTGTTGTAAGCATTTCATGAGTTAATTTAAATCTCCCTCTAAACAAGCTGCTGTAAGAATTTCATGAGTTAATTTGCATCTCCCTCTAAACAAGCTGCTTTAAGCATTTCATGAGTTAATTTAAATCTCCCTCTAAACAAGCTGTTGTAAGCATGTCATGAGTTAATTTAAATCTCCCTCTAAACAAGCTGCTGTAAGCATTTCATGAGTTAATTTAAATCTCCCTCTAAACAAGCTCTTGTAAGCATTTCATGAGTTAATTTAAATCTCCCTCTAAACAAGCTGCTGTAAGCATTTCATGAGTTAATTTGCATCTCCCTCTAAACAAGCTGCTGTAAGCATTTCATGAGTTAATTTGCATCTCCCTCTAAACAAGCTGCTGTAAGCCTTTCATGAGTTAATTTGCATCTCCCTCTAAACAAGCTGCTGTAAGCAATTCATGAGTTAATTTGCATCTCCCTCTAAACAAGCTGCTGTAAGCATTTCATGAGTTAATTTGCATCTCCCTCTAAACAAGCTGCTGTAAGCATTTCATGAGTTAATTTGCATCTCCCTCTAAACAAGCTGCTGTAAGCATTTCATGAGTTAATTTGCATCTCCCTCTAAACAAGCTGCTGTAAGTATTTCATGAGTTAATGTGCATCTCCCTCTAAACAAGCTGCTGTAAGCATTTCATGAGTTAATTTGCATCTCCCTCTAAACAAGCTGCTGTAAGCATTTCATGAGTTAATTTGCATCTCCCTCTAAACAAGCTGCTGTAAGCATTTCATGAGTTAATGTGCATCTCCCTCTAAACAAGCTGCTGTAAGCATTTCATGATTTAATTTGCATCTCCCTCTAAACAAGCTGCTGTAAGCATTTCATGGGTTAATTTAAATCTCCCTCTAAACAAGCTGCTGTAAGCATTTCATGAGTTAATTTGTATCTCCCTCTAAACAAGCTGCTGTAAGCATTTCATGAGTTAATTTAAATCTCCCTCTAAACAAGCTGCTGTAAGCATTTCATGAGTTAATTTGCATCTCCCTCTAAACAAGCTGCTGTAAGCATTTCATGAGTTAATTTGCATCTCCCTCTAAACAAGCTGCTGTAAGCATTTCATAAATTAATTTAAATCTCCCTCTAAACAAGCTGCTGTAAGCATTTCATGAGTTAATTTGCATCTCCCTCTAAACAAGCTGCTGTAAGCCTTTCACGAGTTAATTTGCATCTCCCTCTAAACAAGCTGCTGTAAGCATTTCATGAGTTAATTTAAATCTCCCTCTAAACAAGCTGTTGTAAGCATTTCATGAGTTAATTTAAATCTCCCTCTAAACAAGCTGCTGTAAGAATTTCATGAGTTAATTTGCATCTCCCTCTAAACAAGCTGCTTTAAGCATTTCATGAGTTAATTTAAATCTCCCTCTAAACAAGCTGTTGTAAGCATGTCATGAGTTAATTTAAATCTCCCTCTAAACAAGCTGCTGTAAGCATTTCATGAGTTAATTTAAATCTCCCTCTAAACAAGCTCTTGTAAGCATTTCATGAGTTAATTTAAATCTCCCTCTAAACAAGCTGCTGTAAGCATTTCATGAGTTAATTTGCATCTCCCTCTAAACAAGCTGCTGTAAGCATTTCATGAGTTAATTTGCATCTCCCTCTAAACAAGCTGCTGTAAGCCTTTCATGAGTTAATTTGCATCTCCCTCTAAACAAGCTGCTGTAAGCATTTCATGAGTTAATTTAAATCTCCCTCTAAACAAGCTGTGTAAGCATTTCATGAGTTAATTTGTATCTCCATCTAAACAAGCTGCTGTAAGCATTTCATGAGTTAATTTGTATCTCCCTCTAAACAAGCTGCTGTAAGCATTTCATGAGTTAATTTGCATCTCCCTCTAAACAAGCTGCTGTAAGCATTTCATGAGTTAATTTGCATCTCCCTCTAAACAAGCTGATGTAAGCCTTTCATGAGTTAATTTGTATCTCCCTCTAAACAAGCTGTTGTAAGCATTTCATGAGTTAATTTAAATCTCCCTCTAAACAAGCTGCTGTAAGCATTTCATGAGTTAATTTGTATCTCCCTCTAAACAAGCTGCTGTAAGCATTTCATGAGTTAATTTGCATCTCCCTCTAAACAAGCTGCTGTAAGCATTTCATGAGTTAATTTGTATCTCCCTCTAAACAAGCTGCTGTAAGCATTTCATGAGTTAATTTGTATCTCCCTCTAAACAAGCTGCTGTAAGCATTACATGAGTTAATTTGTATCTCCCTCTAAACAAGCTGCTGTAAGCATTTCATGAGTTAATTTGTATCTCCCTCTAAACAAGCTGCTGTAAGCATTTCATGA